>NC_037669.1:34026922-34064543 GCF_003255815.1 Theropithecus gelada | reverse complement strand
CCTGCTAATTTTGTTTTTTTAGTAGAGATGGGGTTTCACCATGCTGGTCAGGTTGGTCTCAAACTCCTGACTTCGTGATCCACCTGCCTTGGCCTCCCAAGTGCTGGGATTACAGGCGTGAGCCACTGCGCCCGGCCAAATGTTTACCCCTTTTCATCGCACTTTATGTTGTGTTACCTACACGTGTACCTCTATAATATTGGATGTCATGCTTTTAAACTTTATATGAAGCACTATTCTTTTTTATGTGAAACTTGCTTTTATCACATAAATTGATACATGTAAGTATAGTTCATTTATTTACTTTATTGGCTATATGACCACAGTATTTTCCTGTGGATTATCATTTGCTTTGTTATCAAATCTTTATTGTTTTGAAAAGCTACAATGAATATTTTTGTATATGTATCCTTCAACATGTGTGCTGAACATTCTGTAGAACAGGGGTCCCCAATCCCTGGGCCACGGACCCCTACTGGTCCATGGCCTGTTAGGAATGGGTCTGCACAGCAGAAGGTGAGCAGCAGGCTAGTGAGCATTACTGCCTATCAGATCAGCAAAGGTATTAGATTCTCATAGGAGCACCAACCCTATTGTGAACTGTGCACATGGAGGTGGATCCCTCATGAATGGCTTAGTGCCATACCCCTGGTGATCAGCAAGTTCCCCCTCTGAGTTCTGGTTGTTTAAAAGGGTTTGGCACTTCCCCCCATCTCTCTTTGGAGAGGGAGGCTCACTCTGTCACCCAGGTTGGAGTGCAGTGGCGTGATCTCAGCTCACTGCAACCTCTGCCTCCTGCTCAAGTGATTCTCCCGCCTCAGCCACCCAAGCAGGTGGGATTACAAGCGTGTGCCGTCACACCTGGCTAATTTTTGTATTTTTAGTAGAGACCGAGTTTCACAATGTTGGACAGGCTGGTCTGAGACTCCAGGCCTCAAGTGATCCACCCGCCTTGGCCTCCCAAAGTGTTGGGATTACAGGCATGAGCCACTGTGCTGGGCTATCCCCCCATCTCTCTTGCTCCCTCTCTCACCATATGATGCATTGGCTCCCACTTCACCTTCTTCCATGATTGAAAGCTTCCTGAGGCTGTTACCAGAAGCAGATGCTGGCACCACACTTCTTGTACAGCCTGCAGAAACATGAGCCAAATAAAATCTCTTTTATAAAAAAAAAAATTACCCAATCTCAGGTATTCCTTTATAGCAACACAAAAATGGACTAACGCACTCTCCAAAGCAGTTGTATTAATTTACTTTCCCATTCCCAGTATATGAAAGTTCCCATTTATCCACATTGTTTTCAATCTTTTAAATTAACTACTTAATTTGCTAATCTAAAGGGTATGATTTGTTCCTAAACACTTTACAGTTTTATTGCCATTGTTGACGATACATCATTGCAATTACAGTTGCAATTTGCTTATTACTGGTATATAGAAATAAAATGTTTTTATATTGATCTTGGATCTAGCAGCATTCAATGACTTTCTAATTAACTCGTGTAGATTCTCTTAGATTTCCTATGGAGTCAAATATGTTGACTGCAAATAAGATCTGCTTTGGAATGTCTTTGTAAGTTTTATACCTTCCATTCTTTCTGATCTTATTGCATTGTCTCGTAGGTTCAGTAGAATGTAGAATGGTTGTGACAATATAGTGTAATAAAACTTCATCATTAATGTTTGTAAGATTTTGATAGATACTTTTTGTGCAGTTAAGAGTATTGTCTTCTATCCCTTGGTGTTAAGTGTTTAGTTGTTTGTTTCTACATAAATTGAAAAACCTTACCCATGCTTCCATCTTAAAGTCCATATTCCTAACATTCTTCCCCCACATATCAGCATGGCTGGCTATCTTACTTCTTTCACCTCTTCTACTCAAACGTCATCTATAAAAGGAACACTTTATATAATAGCAACTTGCTACTCCCAACACTAATTCTGCTCATTTTTCCCCTTAAATGAATAAATATGAGAATGCATAAAGGTTTATCAAATGTGCTTTCTATTTTCTGTATCTATTACATTGATCATATGTTTTCCTCTTAATTGATTGTATGTTATTCTTGGGATCAATTAACCTTGGCCATGGGGTGAGTGAGAAATATATATATATATATATAATGTATGTATATATATAATGTACATATATATACACACACACATTTTATTTAGGATGTTTAAATCTGTATTTATGAGAAATACTGGTCTTTTTTTTTAATGGCTTTGTTACAAAAGTATAATAACTTCATAAAATGAATTGAGTGCTTTTCCTCACTATTTTTCAAATGGTAGAGATTATCTGTTTGTTGAAGGTTTGTTAAATTATTCTATGAAAATCAACTGGGATTTCTGTCTTAAGGTCAGGAGTAGTGGGCAAACTGCTATGGGGTGAAGCACTTTCTCCTAATGGGACTTTGACTTTGTACTAAGAAAAGAATGGTCAGCCTAGGAACTTCTGCTGCTACCTCACTGTCCAGAACTGGTCACATGACTATCTTTGTTGCAAGAGAGGCTGGGAAGTTAAGTATTTTTAGCTAGGCACATTGTCTTCCTGAAAAGAAAAATCAACATTCTGCTATTAAGGATGAAGAAAAAGCAATGGCAACTGGGTAGGCAGCCACCAATGCTTTCTACAATAAAACTATTAGATATGCTGGAATGTTGGAACCTTTCAGTCTATCATTCTTGTATCTTAACTGAAGTAAATAGATAAACAAATCCACATCTATGTGTTCAGAATAAATACACACAAGCACATGAACACACATCTTTGTCTCTCTGGTGTATATTTTGGGTGAATTTCTCAATACTCTCTTCATCTTTCTAATTCAGTCTTCCATTTTATATAGATTAGAGTTCGTTTCATCTTTATGAGTTAAATTCTATCCTCCCTACTAAAAAATATCTTGAAGCCCTAACCCCCAATACTTCAGAATATGGCATTATTTGGAGATAGAGGTAATCAAGTTAAAATGAGGTCATTAGAGTAGACATTAATATAATCCTTATAAAAAGGGGAAGTTTGCAGACAGACACATATGCACACACAGAGAGAAAGAGAGAAGAGAGAGAATGCCGCAAGATGAGGGAAGAGATCAGTGTGAAATGTGCATGGTGGTGCACGCCTGTAGTCCCAGCTACTGAGGAGTCTGAGGCAGGAGAATCGCTTGAACCCAGGAGGCAGAGGTTGCAGTGAGCTAAGATCGTGCCACTGCACTCCAGCCTGGTGAGACAGAGCAAAACTATGTCTGAAAAAAAAAATCATTATATTAGTGTCCTAAAAACCTTTTATACCATATTTTTACTGTACCTTTTAACATGGTACACCTGTTTAGGGCACTTACTATGAATGGAGTTTGCAGGACTGGAAGTTGCTAAGTCAAAAAGTGAATGATGAATGAATATGAAGGCGGCGGACATTACTGTATACTACTGTAGACTGTAGGCTGTGGACTTTAGAAACACTGCACATTTAGGCTACACTAAATTTATAAAAACATTTTTATGTTTATTTCTTCAACAATAAGTTAATCTTAGCTTACTGATACTTTTTAACACATTGGACAGCTGGACAAAAATATTTTCTTTCTTTATATACTTATTCTATAAGCTTTTTTCTATTTAAATTGTTTTTAGTTTAGTTTTTACTTGCTCAAAACCTTTTTTGTTAAAAACTAAGACACAAACACATACATTAGCTTCGGCCTGCACAGGGTCAGGATCATCCATATCCCTGTCTTCCACCTCCACAGCTTGTCCCACTGGAAGGTCTTCAGGGGCAGTAACATGCATGGAGCTGTCATCTCCTGTGATAACAATGCCTTCTTCTGAAGGACTTGCCTGAGGCTGTTTTACAGTTATCGTTTTTTTTTTTTATCAGTAGAATTAGCACACTCTAAAATAACAAAAAGTATAGTATAGTCAATACATAAATCAGTGACATAGTCATTTATAATCATGATCGAGTATATATTGTTCATATTGCACATGCTATACTTTCATATGACTAGCAGTGCAGTGGGTTTGTTTACACTAGCATCACCACAAACACATGAGTAATGTGTTGCACTATAATGTTATGATAGCTATGACATAACTAGGCAATAGGAATTTTTCAGCTCCATTATAATCTTATGAGACCACAGCCATATACGCAGTCTGTCATTGACTGAAACATTGTTATGCAGTGCATGCATGTACTTTAAACTATGCTGTTGTAGCGCAAACGCAGCCACAGACAATATGTAAAAGAATGAATGTAGCTGTGCTCTGGCCAGATGTGGGGGCTCATGTCTGTAATCTCAGCACTTTGGAAGACCGAGGTGGGTGGATCACCTGCAGTTGGGAGTTCGAGATCAGCCTGGCCAACATGGTGAAACCTCGTCTCTATTAAAAATACAAAAATTACCCAGGTGTGGTGGCGCACACCTGTAATCCCAGCTACTCAGGAGGCTGAGGCACGATAATCACTTGAACCGGGAAGGCAGAGGTTGCAGTGAGCCGCGATCCTACCATTGCACTCCAGCCTGGGCAACAGAGAGAAACTCTGTCTCAAAAAGAGAAAAGAAAAGAAAAGAAAAAAGAAAAGAAAAGAAAAGAAAAGAAAGAAAAGAAAAATGTATATAACTGTGTTCCAATAAAACTTTATTTACCAAAACAGGCAGAGGGCTAGATTTGGGCTGGGATGCATAGTTTGCCCACCTCTGCCTAGGAAGATAGTCAAGGCCATTTTTCTCAACCTCCTCTAACAAGTCAGGGAGTCCCACTCTAGTCCCTGGCTCTGGTTCCCTATCTGTCATAGAATACATTTGGTTTTCTTTAAGGGATATGAAGTGTCAGATGCTACTGTCTGCTCCCAGACCCAGAGCCCAGGAGATCTGCGGCTGCAGCCCCACGCCCTACTTTGCCTTTGTTTATTGAAATCCTAATATGTGCTAGGCATTGTGCTCGGTCCCAGAGACATAATAATGAATGATGCAGATATGGTCCTAATCTCATGAAGCTTATAGTTTGGTAGTAAAGACAAACATTAGATTACTTCCCGTTTTCTCGAGTCGCTGTTAGTTCGCCTCGACTTGTAGTTCACCCGCGGCATGCCAGATCCATCAAAGTCCGCTCCTGCTCCAAGAAGAACTCCAAGAAGGGCGCGACTGAGGCGCAGAAGAAGGACGGCAAGAAGCGCAAGCGCAGCCGCAAGGAGACGCACGTGTGAATGTACAAGGTGCTGAAGCAGGTCCACCCCGATACCGTCATCTCCTCTAAGGCCATGGGGATCATGAACTCCTTCGTCAACGACATCTAGCGCATCGCCGGCGAGGCTTCCCGCCTGGCGCATTACAACAAGCGCTCGACCATCACCTCCAGGGAGATCCAGACGGCCGTGCGCCTGCTGCTGCCCGGGGAGCTGGCCAAGCACGCCGTGTCCGAGGGCACCAAGGCTGTCACCAGACCTAAATAAACTTGCGAAGGAGGGACTTTCTCCGGAATTTCCTGATCTGACCAAGAAAGCTTCTTACCAAAAGAAGCACAGTTGCTTTCTGTTACCTCATTATCTACTGCAGAAAAGAAGACTGAAGAATGCAACCACACCTGGATGGACTTTTCCACAGGATAAAGCTGGCCTCTTGGTCTCATTCAGATTCCAAAGAGAATCATTTACAAGTTAATTTCTGTCTCCCTGGTCCATTCCTTCTCCCTAATAATCATTTACTGTTCCTCAAAGAATTGTCTACATTACCTATCTCCTCTTTTGCCTCTGAGAAAGGGTGTATAATCTTCTGTAACCCACTGAGGGGTTGGGGTAATCATTCTATGGTCCCCAGCCCTGTACATTAATAAATTTGTATGCCTTTTCTCTTAAACAAAAAAAGTAAAGACAAACATTAAATAAATATGCACACGCATGAGTGTATAATTATGATTCCAAATTGGGTCAATATTAAACAAGGAGACTTTTATGAGAAAAAAATAATAGGAAATACTAACTTACTGTAGATTGAAGGGCCAGGGAAGATCACTCTGAGAAAGTAAAAGACGAATCTGAGGAAGTAAGAGAGGCCTCTAGGATAGAAATGAGTTTTCCTTGAAATTAGTCTGGGGAATAATGTTCCATGCAAAGCAAAGAATATGTATGAAGCTTCCAAGAAGGGAAAAAAGTATGTTAGTTCAAGCTTTTAATGAAAGTCTGAAGGCTAGTGAGTTTAGAACTGTTGTCCAGTACAGTGGTCATTGGCCACATATGGTTATTTAAATCTAGATTTAATTAACTAAAATTAAAATCTGTTCCTCTAGACACATTTTAAGTACTCAGTAGTTACATATGGCTACTATATTGAACAGTGCAAATATGGAACATTTCCCTCATTGCAGAAAGTTCTGTTGGAGAGCATTAGTCCAAAGCATATGTAGAGATCTATAGTATATTTGAAATAACATTCATATGGAATTTTCATTAAATGGAAAATTATAAATGGAAGGCTTTTAAGTATCAGTATATAAACCAGGAAATAGAATAATATTAAATATATTAAAAATAAATGTTCAATCATTGGATGAAAAGCTGATGGTGTACTTAACATGGATGTATCCGGCTGTAATACCTGGACCACTGATCAATCTTAGCACAAAAAAGATAGCCCACCATTGTATACTTACAGATGGAATAACACATCATCACCTATGAAATAGTCTTGCAAAAAAAAAGTCAAACCTGAACTTGCTCAATCCTTTAGATTAGCACTATCCAACAGAAATATAATACTTACCACATGTATAATTTTAAGTTTTCTACTAGCCTCATTAAAAAAGTAAAAATGAATAGGTGAAATCAATTTTAATATATTTTTATTGAATCTAACATACTCAAAAATCATTGAAATTATGACTGAAGCATATAATCAATGTAAAAATAGTTAATATTTTGCATCTTCTTCTATTAAGTTTTGGAAATTTGTTGTATTTTTACATTATCAGCACATCGCAATTGAGACTAGCTGCATTTCAAGCACTGAGTAGTCATATGGATGCTGATTCAAACTAACAGAAAAAAAATTATGAGCTGATGGAGGAAATGTGAATACCGTCAGAATATTTGGTTATAGTGAGACCTTATTGTTTCTTTTCAGGTATAATAACAGTACTGTGTTTAAGTTTTTAAAGAGAGTCCTTATCTTTTAGATGCATATTGAAATATTTATGAATGAGATTATATAACATCTAGGATTTGCATCAAAATAATCCAGTGGTGTCTGTATGGGGCATGAATAAGAATGCAGACGACACAAGATTGGCTATGAGCTGATTGGTTGAAACTAAGAAAATGACACCAGCTTGCTGTTTAATGTTACTGTTGAAGAATAGAGAGGGTCTTGATCATTGAACCCACTACAAATGAGATAATGGAATTAGGATTAGCTGTTATTACTGTCAATCACTTCTGACCCGAGGGGAGATTATAACAATGGCTAGAATGCTTCCTCTGACTGTGAAGCAGACGTCCAATTGTGGGCAATATTTCTGCCACCCTACTGCTGAGAAAAAAAAAAAGAAAAAAAGATTGTGGCTCTAAATCTACTCAGTTACATGAAAAAAAAAAAAAAAAAAAAAAGGGGGAAATTTCAGCTGCTCTCAGGGAAGAAAACAAATGTTTCCAACCCAGATTGAACCAGAGTATTCCTGGGGAGAAGCTAGCGTGGTGGAGACAGCACTAACCCAAATATGAAACCTCCAAAGGAAAGTTAAGACTCAGAGTGAGAAGACTGAGCTACTGTGATCAGTTAACCATTCCCTCATGGAATATCACTTTCTTTCTGGTACTAAACTTTGGGAGTCTGCATTTTGTTTTACCAAAGAAGGCAATGATCCTTTCTTTTGTATCACTCCCATAGACTAGTCAGCCAGCAAATTGTGAAGAACGGGATGAATGACAGAAAGATAATCAGAGAGGAAAAAGAGCACTATGGGAAGAACATGGTCAGATCTGGGAGGAATTCTCAGGCCTTTTTATTAGTGGACTGGAATTTTCTTCCCTTGGTAAAGCAAAGCTCTATGCATCTTTTTCATTGAGAGCCAGGGTCTCACTCAGTAGCCCAGACTGGAATACAGTGGCATGATCATAGCTCACTGTAGCCTTGAATTCCTGGGTTCAAGCAATTCTCCCACCTCAGCCTCCTGAGTAGGCAGGACTACAAGCATGAGCCAACACATCCAGCTACTTTTTTTTTTTCTTTTTTTGGCAGAGGGGATGGGTAGAGATGGGGTCTTGCTTTGTTGCTCAGACTGGTATCAAACTCCTGGCCTGAACAGATTCTCCTGCCTCAGCCTCTCAAAGCTCTGGGGTTATAGGCATTGCACCCTATGTATTGTGTTTTAAATTACCAAGTCAACTTTTTTTTTTTTTAATTCCCCGTAAGTACAGTAGATTCACATTCATCAACCGGAGTATTCTTATTTTAGTTGAGAAAACAAGGTGAGAAAGACTTTCACCTTTTCATACCATAGTTCTTTGTATATTCCACTAGCAAAGTGATTATTATGCTGTTTTGTAATGAAGTATTTATTTCATCCACTAAGCCATGATTTCAAAAGCAAAAACCTTGACATTTTCACCTTTGAATCTCCATCCACATAATGTGGGGCATAGTAAAGGCAATACATATTGAATGAACAGACCATCCATTCAACAAATACTGAGCCTCCAAATTAGTTAACAGTACAAAATGGCAACTTTGAAAATCTTTTACCTCCAAATGAACACTTCAAATGTGGCTTCTTAGCTAGGATCTTGTCACTGACTTCAAAATCACATTGTTATTGGTTTTTTTTTTTTTTTTTTTTTTTTTTTGAGATGGAGTCTTGCACTGTCGCCCAGGCTGGAGTGCAGTGGCGCAATCTCGGCTCACTGCAAGCTCTGCCTCCCGCATTTACGCCGTTCTCCTGTCTCAGCCTCCTGAGTAGCTGGGACTACAGGCGCCCGCCACCGCGCCTGGCTAATTTTTTTTGTATTTTTAGTAGAGACAGGGTTTCACCATGGTCTCCATCTCCTGACCTTGTGATCCACCTGCCTCAGCCTCCCAAAGTGCTGGGATTACAGGTGTGAGCCACCACGCCTGGCCTAAAATCACATTTTTAAAAACACTCCAGTAAGTTAAGCCTGACCTCCTCAAAAGACATGGGTTTTTTTTTTTTAATTAAAAGAAAAAGTTTTAATAGAGACAAGGTCTTGCTATGTTGCCCAGCTTGGTCTTGAACTTCTGGGTTCAAGCAATCCTCCTACCTTGGCCTCCCAAAGTGCTGGGATTACAAGCATGAGCCACCATGCTTGGCCTCAATTGATTTTTGAGACAGAGTCTTGCTCTGTCACTCAGGCTAGAATGCAATAGTGTGATCATGGCTCACTGCAGCCTCCAACCTCTGGGCTCAAGTAATCTTTCCAATTCAGCCTCCCAAGTAGCTTGGACTAGAGGTGCATGCCACCTCACCAGGCTAATTTTTAAATTTTTTGTATAGATGTGGTTTATCTTTGTTGCCCAGGCTAGTCTCAATCTCCTGGCCTCAAGGGATCCTCCTGCCTCAGCCTTTGCTAAAGTGCTGGGATTACAGTTGTGAGTCACTGCACCCAGCTGAGATATGAATTTAAATGACTTTGTTATTTTCTAAAATTTAAAGCATATATACACTGTTATGATTATCAATACTCAACTGAATGTACTGCCCAGTCTGAGTTCCTTTCCTGAACTCTATTTCCAAATGTTGCTCCAAAAAGGTTTTTAGTAAATGCAATGTCATTAGGAAAGTTCTCTACTCCCCTGATTATCTTCTTAGATATCAAGATCATTTTTCCAAAACTGTGTTAATAAAATCAGGACATGGCTGAGTGCAGTGGCTCTATTACGCCTGTAATCCCAGGATTTTGGGAGGCCGAGGCGGGTGGATCACTTGAGGTCAGGAGTTCAAAACCAGCCTGGTCAACATGGCAAAACCCCATCTCTACTAAAAATACAAAAATTAGCTGGGCGTGGTGGCACGCACCTGTAGACCCAGTTACTAGGGAGGTCGAGGTGGGAGAATCGCTTGAACCTGGGAGGCAGAGTTTATAGTGTGCTGAGATTGCACCACTGTACTCCAGCCTGGGCTACAGAGCAAGCCTGTCTCAAAAAAATAAAATAAAATAAATAAAATCAGGACACAACTCTGTAGAAATACATTTATTTAGAGTAAGGAGGTTATATTGTTTTTATATTCATTGCAGGATCTTACCCTGGCCCCCAGGTGATGGTGAGTGAGAAGGGAAGGAGAACAGAAATAATAGCACAGGCTCTTCAAACAGATATTCCTGAAGTCAAAGTGATTTTATTTTATTTGTTTTGTTATTTTATCAGGCAGCCTCTTGAGCCAGAGTAGGCTCTGAAACTCCCTATTTTTAATATTATTATATTTATTTATTTATTGTAGAGACATGGTCTCCCCATACTGCCTGGGCTGTCTCAAACTCCTGGCTATGAGCCACTGTGCCCAGCCCAGAATTATTTAAAACAGTTATTTGACTGTTTCAGCCCTGTTTCCTCAAATATGAAATGGGAACAATCACACTTCTAGGGTGTTTATAGATTTCTTGGGAACCTTAAGATGCAGAACACTCAGGGCTGGGTGCAGTGGCTCACGCTTGTAGTCCCAGCACTTTGGGAGGCTGAGGTGGGTGGATCACTTGAGCTCAGGAGTTCAAGATCAGCCTGGGCAACATGGCAAAACCCCATCTTGTGGTGGCACATGCCTGTAGTCCCAGCTCCTTGGAAAGTTGAGATGTGAGGATTACCTTGAGCCCAGGAGGTGGAGGTTGCAGTGAGCCAAGATCGTTCTACTGCACTCCATCATGGGCAACAGAGCAAGATCCTGTCTCAAAAAAGAAAAGAGAGAGAGAGAGGAAGGACGGAAGGAAAGAAGGAAGGGAGGGAGGGAGGGAGGGACAGAGGGAGGGAGGAAGGAAGGGAAGGAAGGAGAACATTCAAACAGAATTAGTGTTGAGCTAATCAAGGCAGTTAGCTAAAAGGCAAATTCAACTCACTAATTTGCTCTGTAGTTCTTTCCTTAATAATGAATAGATAATGAAATGTAAACCACTAACATTTTGATTTTCTTTATCCATAGATATTGTCATGTGGTGATTTTCCACCTTCTGTCATTTCTTAGTGAAACAGCCTTTGCAAAATTATGACAGTGGGAGAATTATGACAGTGTGAGATCTGACCTAACTGACTCCATCTTGCTTCTAACCACCAAGGTGCCCCAGTTCATTCTGGGGCATAAGGCTGAACTAACTTTGGGAGTAACTTAGTTTAGAGTTTAACTTTAAAACAAAGACAACAATAGCCCTTTCCCAAAACAAACCCTCTTCTTACTTTGTGACCAGGCTGCCTTTGTAAGACTAACTAATTAGCCACAAGATTAGAAATTATGGTTTAGGAGTCATGCAGCTAGACACCACAAGATTCTAAACCTCCCCAGTTACTCCTAGGGATAACGTCACTATTATAAAACCTAAGACTGGTGGTCAAGATATTTTTCAGACCTTGTGCTCTGATACACCAACTGGTGCCACCCAGACCAGTAATCTGGCTCAACCAGCTCTGCAATCCCACCTAGGAACAGAAGACAGTAAGAAGAATCCACTTTGACCCCACATGATTTCATCTCTTATTGGGGGAAAACCCCACCCCCGATATTCAACGTGGGTTCTTTTCTATTTCCCTAAGCATCGGCTGGTCTGAGAAATAAAGGGAAAGAGTACAAGAGAGAGAAATTTTAAAGCTGGGTGTCCGGGGAAGACATCACATGTTGGCAGGTTTCGTGACGCTCCCTGAGCTGTAAAACCAGCAAGTTTTTATTAGTGATTTTCAAAAGGGGAGGGAGTGCGTGAATAGGATGTGGGTCACAGAGATCACATGCTTCACAAGGTAATAAAATGTCACAAAGCAAATGGAGGCAGGGCAAGATCACAGGACCACAGGATGGGGCAAAATTAAAACTGCTAATGAAGTTTCAGGCACGCATTGTCATTGATAACATCTTATCAGCAGACACAGTTTGAGAGCAGACAACCTGTCTGACCAAAATTTATTAGGCGGGAATTTCCTTGTCCTAATAAGCCTGGGAGCGCTACAGGAGACCAGGGCTTATTTCATCCCTTCGGCTTTGACTGTAAAAGACAGCCATTTCAGAGGCCTACCCTCAGGGGCTATTCTCTTTTTCAGGGATGTTCCTTGCTGAGAAAAAGAATTCAGCGATATTTCTCCTATTTGCTTTTGAAAGAAGAGAAATATGGCTCTGTTCCTCCCGGCTCACTGGCAGTCAGAGTTTAAGGTTATCTCTCCTGTTCCCTGAACATTGCTGTTATCCTTCCTGTTCTTTTTTCAAGGTGCCCAGATTTCAAATTGTTCAAACACATATGCTCTACAATTTGTGCAGTTAACGTAATCATCACAGGATCCTGAGGCGATGTACATCATCCTCAGTTTACGAAGATGATAGGATTAAGAGATTAAAGTAAAGACATGCATAGGAAATCACAAGGGTATTGATTGGGGAAGTGATAAGTGTCCATGAAATCTTCACAATTTATGTTCAGAGATTGCAGTAAAGACAGGTGTAAGAAATTATAGAAGTATTAATTTGGGGAACTAATAAATGTCCATGAAATCTTCACAATTTATGTTCTACCATGGCTTCAGCTGCTCCCTCTGTTTGGGGTCCCTGACTTCCTGCAACAATCTTTGACCCAACCAATCAGTGCTCCCCACCCCTGGTCCCCTACCTGCCAAATTATCCTTTAAAAACCCCAGTCTCCAAATTTTGGGGCAGACTGATTTGAGTAACAGAACTCTGATCTCCATTTAGCAGGCTCTGTGTGAATTAAACTCTTTCTCTATTCCAATTCCCCTGTCTTAAATCAGCTCTATCTGGGCAGCAGGCAAGAAGAACCCATTGGGTGGTTACATTAGGACAGTTCTTTTGTGGCTGGACTTTGATTTGATAGACTGCATGAGTAAAGTGAAGCTTTCTAACTCCATGTAGTATATACGTAATTTTGGAGTTTGCTACTGGTCTGTAAATTGCAAGAAGGCAAGTAGGGTTTTTGTCATGTAATCCAGTGTCTGGAGCGCACTTGACACTTAGTTGGAAGTGGATAAATTTTTCTTCACTAGGTGAATAAATGAATTCTAGGTATCAGAGAATTCGGATGGGGAAGATGCATACAAATGAGCAAAATCCTTGGTGCCAATATATTGGGAAGTCTCTGATTAAGATTGGGTTGCTGTGCTTACTGGCTGGAACAAATTCCAGAGACAGTCAAGGACCCATGAGAAAAAGACAGGATCACCTGATCAGGCCCTGGAAGATGCTCACTTCCTCCCCTCTTCTGATAAAAACCAGCAACCCACAAAAATCATAAAAGTATAATTATAGGAGGGGCATGGGCCAGGGAGGGAATTATAAATGGCATAATATATTGGAAAGGGCTTGGTCTATATCATCTTTCTGACCTGGGCTTGAGACGTCTTTTGCCAAATTCCATTATACCCACAGTCATAATAATGAAGTCTCCTAAAATATATCTACAAACAGAATGTCTCTGTGTTCAAGAATCACTGTTATCCCAGCAGCCAGAAAGGCTATAGCCACTGTCAGAGTAGCAACAATGTCTGTACCACACCTAGTTTGTGAGGTACAAGTTACCAACGAGGCTCAATGGAGGCAGAACAAGAGATAAGGACCTAGAGAAGAGCTAGGGTGGAAAAAGGAAACCTAGACTCTAGTTCCAGCCTTGCCTCTCATTTCCTGGTGGACCTTGGGTTAGTCACACACTGTCTGGGCCTGGGTTCTGCCTCTGTCAAATGAAGGGGTTGGATAGATAATTTGTAACATTCCTTCTGGCTCTAAAATCATATACTACGTGTCACGGAAGAAGCTTCTTCCTGACAAGGAGAAAGACTAAGCTATTTTTTCCCTTTCTATGATTTAAAAGTCCTTTTGCTTTTCATTATATGCAAATGTATGACATTTTAACCAAAACAAAATTACCATCTCTGAGTCACTTCTGAGCCCTCTTCTCATTAAACTGTAGTTCAGATTTCTGAGACCACAAATAGAAAGAAGAATAGTTAATAAGTCATCCCAACTTACCAGCCCTTAATACCAGGGATTAATTATAGGGGTAGCCCAGAGGGCAAATAGGAGAGGTGATCACCCACACAAAAATTCAGTTTGGGATAGGCCTCCACCAACTTTTTTTTTTTTTTTTGAGATAGAGTCTCACTCTGTCACCCAGACTGGAGTGCAGTGGTGCAATCCCAGCTCACTGCAAGCTCCACCTCCCGGGTTCACGCCATTCTCCTGCCTCAGCCTCCAAATTAGCTGGGACTACACGCGCCCGCCACCACGCCCTGCTAATTTTGTTTTTGTATTTTTAGTAGAGACGGGGTTTCACCGTGTTAGCCAGGATGGTCTCGATTTCCTGACCTCGTGATCCCTCCCGCTTCGGCCTCCCAAAGTGCTGAGATCACAGGTGTAAGTCACTGCGCGGCCACCTCCGCCTACTTTTGGTTGTTGTTCTTGAAGGAGAGCAGATGCTCTGTGTAAGAAAAACACAATTTAGGGAGGTCCGGGGTAAAATGGGGAAAATCCCAGGCTTTTGAGTCATAGCACTGAGTTTAGAGTTCAAATCCTGGATCCCTTGCTTTGTGTCTTTTTTTTTTTTTTTTTTTTTTTGAGACAGTCTTGCTCTGTCACTGAGATTGGAGTTCAGGGCTCACCAGGACTATAGGTGTGTACCACCATGCCCAGCTAGTTATTTTTTATTTTTTGTAGAGATAGGGATCTCGCTTTGTTGCACAGGCTTGTCTCACACTCCTGGCCTCAAGTGATCCTCCCACTTTGGCCTCTCAAAATGCTGGAATTAAGGCATGAGCCATCTCACCTGGCCCAATTTCTCCTCTGTAAATTGGAAAAGATAATGTCAACCTCAGAGGGTTGCCATGAGCAATAAAGAAGGTAACGGACAGATGACAAGGTCAGGAGATCAAGACCATCCTGGCTAACACGGTGAAACCCTGTCTCTACTTTTAAAAAATACGAAAATTAGCCGGGTGGTGTCATGCACCTGTGGTCCCAGCTGCTCAGGAGGCTGAGGCAGGAGAATCATTTGAACCTGGGAGGTGGAAATTGCAGTGAGCCGAGATAGTGCCACTGCACTCCAGCCTGGGCAACAGAGTGAGACGCCATCTCAAAAGAAATTGAGACAGAATTGAACACATCATAATGAAAAAAGAAACAGGTAAAGTTTCTTTTAAAGTGATGTGTTAAAGATGGAGAAGTAGAGAACATACTACAGACACATGGTGAGAAGAAAATTAATCGTACATTCTCCCTTGATTTCAGTGGGGCAGGGGTGAGGGTGCAGACACGGCAAATGCTGAGGGATTATCTTTCCCTTACAGAGCTGACAGTCCGGTTGGAAGACGAGGCTCACAGAACTGATGCACTGATGAAATCACATGCCAAGACCTCTGGTTGCTAGTGCCTTTGTGAACAAAGGAAATCAGAATGGAAGCCTCTCCTCTTCCAATCCTGAGATTCTAGAATTCTAGAAGAGCAAGTTTTTATGGAAGATTTGGTTCTTGGGTTGGACCTTGAGAATGGGTAGGATTAGGATATACCATTTAGGAAAAGTGGAAAAGTCCACGGCAATTGGTTAGGGTCAGATTATGGCGGGCCTAGACATTCAGGCTGCCAGTTTAGCCTTGGTACAGGAGAAAGAGAGTGGAGTTGAGGAGGACAAGGAGAAGGTGAGGGGCAGGATGGGTGGTAATCGTCGTGGAATCAGGCCTTAACTGCCTCCTCTGAGTCAGTCACCAAGTCTTGTTGATCCTCCTTGAAATGCCTTATACCCATCCCTTCTATGTATTATATCATTCATCCAAGGCGTAAGTTTCCAGCTGATTTGGCTGGAAGACAGGTGCAAGGAAGTTGAAGTGCAGAACTAGTCTGACTGAAGGAAGATAGTAAATTTGGTTTTAGACATGTTGGATTTGTGGTAATAGGTGAATGTTTAGGTGGAAAAATTATAAAGTGGAACTGACTTTTTCAACTTTCTACAAAAAACAATGTAAAACTGGAGAGTCTAACCAAAATCAGTTCAAGAATAAAAAAGAAAAAAATTGAACATACTTTGTCACTCTCTTGTCTTTTGAAGTGCAATTACTGTGTGGGAATGGAGTATACTTGCAGTTGGTATTTTCAGCTAGCATTGTGGGGGAACAATAAATAGAATTGTGATGGAAACGTTAAGTTTGTTAAACTAAAAAATACATGAGTAGAAAATGGAAAATGCTGGAAAATGTGAGTAAATATTTTAGCTTTTGGGGAGTGTGGAAAACGCATATCTGTCATGTAATTGGATTCTGTGAATGGATTTATGACAAAAATAAATGATTCTGGGAGAGTTCAAAGAAAATATTTTAACTATTTGGAAGGAAAACAGAGCCTCAGAGGGGAGAACACCTTCCCATCTGTCCATACAAATTAGAGGAAAATTTCACTAGACTACTGAGCTTGCTATGTATTCACCAAAGGAGAATTCTGAAGATGCACACACACCCTGTTTCTTGATTATTGGAGTATCCCTCACCTCCTCTCCTCTTGGTTTCTCTCCCCTTACTTTTATGTCCTCCTTTTTGTGCCTTTTTGATAGCAACTCTAAAGCAGTGGTTATGAAATGGTTATACAACTTTTTATTTGAAGCCGAAAGAGACGATTTTGTGGTTTGGGAGGGAAAAGGAAAAGGACTGAATAAAAGGAAGTGACTCTAAGCTGTTAAGAAAGAGAAGACTGTTAATAGCAACATCTTGATGTTAAGAGACAAGCTGAAACCATCCAAGGCAGGCAGGGAACAAGGTGATAATAAGAGAAAATGTGTTTCACAGACAAAGGAGCCGACAGCAGGGGAGAGCAGTTCAGGGAGAGAGGTGAGCATTAGGAAGAGTGTGCAGAAAGGACGCACGAATCCCTCTGAATCGCACTGGGGAGCATTGGCCGTTTGAACTCCTTGGCAACTCCTGGTCTCAAAGTAGATTGTGAGGAATGAGAAAAAAAGGAAAGTTCACTCTGAGTTCCTCTCGTCAGAGCAGGGGAAATTGCTTTGAGGTCACACTAAAAGATGATAATGGTACCAAGTAACAGAAAAAAAAAAAAAAAAAAGAGCATCCGAAAAACCAAGAATGTGTCAGGTCACCGGGAGCTTGCCTAGCATAAAGTGACATAAAACCACCAGTGACATTCACATAGGTCCTACCACATAGTGCTGTGCAAGACACTTCCAATCAGCACTCAGTTGGCCAAAACAGTGAAGAGAATGCCTCAACTACTCTGAGAACATTCGTTCACTTGACAAACAGTAATTGACATTTCATGGTGTCGTCCAGGACTATTGCTATTAATGCTGGAAGGTGCAATAGGAGCTCTTATCTTATGTCCTGTACTAGCTGGTCCAGTGAGGCCAGAAGGAATCACTGTAAAGTGAATACTGGGAAATCGATGCTGAACCTAGAAGGGCACTGGCACTGCAGAAAATAGGTGGTGAGATTTAGGAATGCCAAAATGCTAACTAGAAAGAAATGTGTGCAAGTTTAAATTCCTTGTTATGGACTGAATGTTTGTGTCCCCACAAAATGTTTATGTTGAAGGCTGGGCGTGGTGGCTCACGCCTGTAATCCCAGCACTTTGGGAGGCCAAGGCGGGCGGATCACGAGGTCAAGAGTTCGAGACCAGCCTGAACAACATGGTGAAACTCCGTCTCTATTAAGAACACAACAATTAGCCAGGTGAGGTGGCAGGCGCCTGTAATCCCAGCTACTCAGGAGGCTGAGGCAGGACAATCACTCGAACCCAGGAGGCGGAGGTTGCAGTGAACCAAGATCACACCACTGCACTCCAGACTCCATCTCAAAAAAAAAAAAAAAAAAGTTTATGTTGAAATCCCAACCCCAATGTGATGGTATTCAGAGGTGGGGCCTTTGGAAGGTAATTTAGATCATGAGGGTGGAGTCCTGGTGAGTGGGATTCATGCCCTTATAAAAGAGATTCCAGGGTGCTCTCTACCCCTTTCCACCATGTGGAGATACAAAAAGACAACAGCAGTCTGTGACCAGGGAGAGGTCACAGAACCCAACCATGCTGCCTCCCTCATCTCAGACTTCCAGCCTCCAGAACTGTGAAAAATAAATTTCTTTTGTTTTAAGCCACCCAGTCTATGGTGTTTTGTTATAGCAGCTTGAACTAAGACACTCCCAAGAGGAAAGACACAGCCAACTGCTAGTCTTTCTCCTCTAGACTTAAAATTTCTCATCCATAAAACAGGCTGAATAAGATGCTGAATACTTTCCCTTTTGGCAGATTTAGAATGGTTCTAGGAGTTATCTGCGATCCTGCAATGGAGATGGGACAACATGGGCTCTCTTTTTTGTTGTTACTTTTGAGACAGAGTCTCACTCTGTTGCCCAGACTGGAGAGCAGTGGCACGACCTCGGCTCACTGCAACCTCCACCTCCCGGGTTCAAATGATTTTCCAACCTCAGCCTCCCAAGTAGCTGGGACTACATGCACGTGCCACCACACCTGGCTAATTTTTGTATTTTTAGTAGAGATGGGATTTTGCCACATTGGCCAGGCTGGTCTCGAACTCCTGACCTCAGGTGATCCACCCGCCTCGGCCTCCCAAAGTGCTGGGATTATAGGCGTGAGCCAGCGCACCTGATGCCAGCTGCTAATCATTCTTCTCCAGGCCGAAAATCTCTCATGCATAAAATAGGTTGAATAAGCTGCTGCATACCTTCCCTTTTGGCAGATTTAGAATGGTTCTAGGAGTTATCTGGGGATCCTGCAAAAGAGATGGGACAACATGGGCTCTCTTAATGTGGGAACCTGTAAACAGCTGCAGGAATTAGAAACTACAGGCATGCTTTCTGTATATTACAATCAGTTGTTGAGAAATTTTTAAATGCTGAAGATGCCAAAGCCCTTCTTCCAGATTTTAAGCCAGAGGTTGCAAACTAGGCACCCCTACATTTTGTTTGGCTAGCAGAATATTGTTTAAAAATTGACCCAGCATTTAAAAATGGTGAAACTTCACCTGAAAACCCAGATTTTTGGCTTCTCCTGAAAGACTGAACTATCTGGCAGCACTGGAGCCACAGCAGCAATTAGCTGGAGGTGAGTAGCGGCTGTCCCATTGAGATGGGCACCTGTTCTCTAGTTTGATCATCTCTACCCCTCACATTAGGGTGACCATTTAACTCAGCCAGCACTTTTGAGAATAAAAGGTGGGGGGGAGGTGGCACAGTGCTGTGTATTTACACCTGAACTAGGGGCATGAAGCAGGATTTTCAGGAGGAATAAGAGTGCACAATTACACTAAATCACATTGCTTACACTGGGCTTGTTTCATTCTTTGCCCACTGTTATTTGGGTTTTGTGCTCACAAATCAGGGGACCTTGTGAAGAAGCAAGGAAAGAAAAGGTGTAAAATTAGTAAGAGACACAAAGGTTGAAAAGAAAGTGAAGAGATTAAAAAGGGTATTAAAATGAATGCCAATTATACCAAACTTGTAGGTAAAGGCAGAGCCTTGCTGGTGGCTGGCTCAGCATGGAAGTTTGATCCTCCAGGCTCCCTGCCCTACACAGCACTGTCAGTTTTAATAAGCTGTAATCCCATAGTTACAAGCAAGACTAATCAAACTGCAGAGAGCAGCCTGTTCCTAATCAGGAAGGCACAGGGTAATCATTTAACTCTGTGGTTTCTTACTGAGCTCCAAGCTGCCTCTACAGAAAAAACACCCTGGATAAGATAGTTGCTTTCCACTCTAGCCTTGACCCTTTGATGGTCTTTGTTTGAAATTTCTATTAAAATGCTTTCATTACACAAGTATTTGGTTTAAAACTGTTTTAGAATATTTTCCCTTTATTCCAAGGAGTAACAAAATAAACCTCCCCCAAAATACATAAGAAACCTCAGATTCCAGTTGATTACCTGAGTCCACTTGAACTAATCACAGTACCCAAACATTTCAACACCATTCAGGGTGTGGTTACACTCCCAAACTGGGAAGGGGGGTAGAAATTTCAAATGTGGAACATTAACCCATGTTGAGCACCTACAAATACCAGCATGGTACCATGGGGCATGTGCTAGTGCTAGCTATTCACTACTGGAAAAGCTGAAGCCAAGGCCAAGTTGCAGCAAAGCTCCTAAAGCACCCAATACCCCAAGGCCAGGAGGCACCTCTATGCAGTCCCTGATTCTCTTAGCTCCCTCAACCCAGAAGTCAGTCAAAATAAGAATTTATTTAGTACAGTGGATAACCATTGAGTTTAAGTCAGGTGGAGCTAGAGTCTACCTGGGAGTTGAGTAGTCGTCTTTAGGCCCTTAGGCAAACTATTTAACTTTCCTGAAATATCTGGTGGGCACTCAGGCAGGCTATTCAACTCTCTTAAAATTCAGTTCTTAAATAGTTGGCTTCAGCTTTTCCAGTAGGGAGTAACTAGCACTAGCACATGTAGCCCATAGGACAATAGCAACACCTCACAGCCATGCTCTAAGAGTCAATAGTTATATATGAAAAGCATTTACCAAGATGCCTGGCACATTTAAGATACTCCATAGATTGTGATTATTATTTTTATTATGTGCTAGCACGGCCTTAAGGCTCGTAATTATATAACTTAAAGAGGGAAGTCATGTGGCTTGGATGTTTGTCCCCTCCAAATCTCATGGTGAAATGTAATCCCCAGTGTTGAAGGTGGGGCCGGGTGGGAGGTATCTGGGTACATCCCTCATGAATGGCTTAACACCATCTCCTTGGTGATGACTGCAATCTCCCTCAGTTCATATGAGATCTGGTTGTTTGAGTCTGGGATCTCCCCATTCTCTCACCACGTGACACACCAGCTTCCCCTTTGCCTTCTACCCCAATTGTAAGTTTCCTGAAGCCCTCACCAGGAGCAGATGCTGGCGCCATGCTTCCTGTACAGCCTGTAGAACTGTGAGCCAAATAAACCTCTTTCCCTTATAAATTACCCAGCCTCTGGTATTTTTTTATAGAAACACAAGAACAGACTAATACAGATAGATAAGGGAATATTCATAATGTATATAATTGAATAGCTCCTTTTTGGATTTTACATTTATCATAGATGTTCTCAAAACAATGAACACAGATAAACATTTTTTTCTTCCAATGAGAAATCTCTAGAACATTTCTGGTATTACAGAAATTTAATATTTTGTTTAACAGACCTACTACATTTACAGAAAGCCAAACACAGTACATTTTTTAAATTAAAAATGTTTTATTTGCTATTGCCTTTAACAGATTTGCTACAATAAAGGAAAGGAATATTTTTCTCAAACGTGCTAATAAGAAAAAGACCCAGGAAATTGAACAATATTGGACACAGTTTTCAGTGTTTTGGACATAAATAAACTCATGAATTTCATATGGATTCTGGAATATTTACCACTACTCCCCTAACGATGCATTTAGCATTGAACAAAAATATGAACATTTGAACAAGTCCAATCCAACACATTTCAAAACAATCAGATCCTTGGAAAACTGTTTTCCGTAAGTACCCCTTGCCATTCATGGAAGAGTTATGAGGATGCCCATGAATTTATTCATAGACATTCCCATACTACGAAAAAGAAAACCATATAGATGGGTAATATAATTTGACTATTTGTCCCAGCCCAAATCTCAGGTTGAAATGTAATCCCCAATGCTGGAGGTGGGGCCTGGTGGGAGGTGTTTGGAGCACAAAGGTGGATCCCTCATGAATGGCTTGGGCCATCCCCTTGCTGATAAGTGACTTCTTGCTCTGAGTCTTGTTCCTGCTTTTGTCATGTGATGTGCCTGCTCCCCCTTCACATTCTGCCATGATTGTAAGCTTCCTGAGGCCTCCCCAGAAACCAAGCAGATGCCAGTACTATGCTTCCTATAAAGCCTGCAGAGCTGTGAACCAATTAAACCTCTTTTCTTTACAAATTACCCAGTCTCAGGTATTTCTTTATAGCAATCCAAGAACGGCCTAATATAAAGGGCTCCCAACAAATAAAACATACAGCAGCCACAAAATAATTAGAAACAATATTAAGTAATGCCCACTAAATTTTGAACAGCAAAATATAGCATAGAAGTATAAAACAAATGTATTTCTTACCCCTACAAAAAAAAGGGGCATCTTTTTGGTTTTGTTATTGCTGTTTGTATAAAAACTATGGTGTGTGCATGTGGGTGTATGTGTATTCCTTAAAGAAAACTTGAAAAACATAGAGATAACTTAGAAAGAATCACCTTCCCCTACCAGCCTCAGGATCTCCTGATACCAATTCAATAACCATTTAAAAACCCACAGGCCAAACCTCTCTTTAGGCTCTCAGATATCCCTACTGTTGCCTGTCTCCCAGGATGACAATTAGGGCTATTAAGGTTATGACACTAATCTAAAACTTTTTGTTCTTCAAATTTTAGAGCTAGACAGTATCTTAAAAGTTCATTCATTCCTATCCATTATGCCTGTCCCTATTTATTCAGCAGGAAACAGCCATGGAGAAGTTAAGTGAATTGCCCAGGAGTCATATCTGAAGAGGATGGAGACTATCTTCTAATCGTTAGGCCAGGCAGGGCTCTGTCTAAGTGAACACATTGAGAATGAATCTTCACAAGAGATAGGGCTTCAGTTATTACGTAGTTAGACTATTAATGAGCCTGGAAGGCAGATCACAATGGATCTGCACAACCAGATGAAAGCAGCTGGGCAAACTTTTGGCTCCTAACAGGCAATTACATTGGCTCTAAAAAGAAGCTACAAATAGGCCATGTGGTCAAATGGAGGAGTGTGGCCTGGGACAGATGATCACAGGAGCAATGTTCAAGCCCACCCCACATTCCAGGGATATCCGAGCCCGGTTAAGTCACAAGAGTCATTTCTGATTGGCTGCACTGCCAGGGCAGGGTAGAAGACAAAAGTATCCAAGAGTCTCCTGAGAGTATGAAGGTGAACTAAAGGAAACCCTCAAACAAGCCAGATTTCTTCTCAAATCAACAGGCATATGTCCAGAGGCCATGCGTCTCACACCATTTCCCTTCAAGCCTCCATCCCATTCATTGGTCCCTCAGAATCTTGTCACTCCCACTTCAAGGTTGTGCCCTCACAGCTAAAGCTTTTGTCTTTGACTAAATGAATCTCTATCAACTAAAAGAATTAGTCTAGAAGTTTAAAAGGTCACAGTTCAATTCTCTCTGTTCAATCCAGGTCATTTAAGTCTTTAGAAGAAATCTCTTCACCCTCATGTGGGCAGTTTGGTACAAATATTCTTTACTTTAGCAGACCTTATATCAAAATATAAATAACTAAGGCTCAGATTATTTCTTCTTCATGTCTTCCCATCTTACAACACTGATACAGGCTCAGTGTGAAGAGTGAGACTTGTATTTGCAAGATCTCAAGATGCTTGCCTGTGGATGAGCTCTTTCAGCTGTGCCAGTTTGTCATTTTTTAGTGCCTCCCGGATGGAATGGAAAAACCCAAAGTAGTGTTCAAAGTTGTGCATCATAAGCAGGACTCCGGCCAGCAGCTCGTTGGTCACCAGCAGATGGTGGATGTATGCCCGAGTGTGATTCTTACAGCAGTAACAGGAACATCCTCTCACCAGCGGGTTAAAGTCCTCCTGGTACCTAAGACAGAAGTCACAGTGACATTCCAGAAAGTACGGAACACAAGAAATCCACAACCCCAGCTATCTATTCTGCTGGTAAAGTTACCAGTGGTTAATAACATCACTAGCAAATGTTCAGTGCTGTGCACCTGCTTAAAATGGCAATAAGGTTAAAAGTGAACAAAGAGCTGGATGCGGTGGCTCACTCCTGTAATCCCAGCATTTTGGGAGGCCGGGACAGGCGGATCACGAGGTCAGGAGTTCAAGACCAGCCTGGCCAATATGGTGAAACCCCATCTCTACTAAAAATACAAAAATTAGCCAGGCATGGTGGTGCGTGTCTGTAGTCCCAGCTACTCGGGAGGCTGAGGCAGGAAAATCACTTGAACCCGGAAGGCAGAGGTGGTGAGCTGAGATCACACCACTGCACTCCAGCCTGGACAACAGAGCGAGACTCCGTCCCAAAAAAGAAAAAAAAAGTTAACAAAGAACACAATGAGTCAGGGAGACCCTGGAGGTTTTCCCTGACTAATGCAAACTCCGAGTCTGGGGTTACGAAGGAGCATCAGAATAAATTCATGTGGTCGCTCACTCATGTTGACTACTACTAATCACATTGTAAAGGCACATAATGTTAGGAAACACATGTAAGTGTTTGACACTTAGGAGAGAAGTGAGTGACACTTCTTTCCCACTTACCACCAGAATTATTATCAAAAGACATGGTAGACTTCTACTTACACAGCTTTTTGCAGTTTACCAAACGCTTTCACATATATTGTCTCATTTAACCTTCACATTCATTCTTAGAGATAACCATTTTTATTGTCATTCTACAGAAGAAAATTACTATGGGGGTTGAGAGGGAGGGCCTGGAGCTACCCTGCATGAATTTGATTCCTGGCTTCACAACTCACTTGGGCAAGTCACAGTCACTTAACAACTCTCTGTGACTTGTTTCTCATCCATGAACCAAAGGTAATAACAGTGCCTATCTCAGACAGTTGTTACAAAGATGAAATGAATTAGTACAGTGAAAGAACTTGAACACTGCTGGGCACGTACTAAGCCTAGGCACTGCATAGGTGTTAACTTTTTTTTTTTGAGACAGGGTCTTGCTCTGTCACCCAGGCTGGAGTGCAGTGGTATAATCATAGTACACTGCAGTCTCGGACTCCTGGGTTCAAGCAACCTTGCATCTCAGCCTCCCACCACGCCCCGATAATCTGTTTTAGAGAAAAGGTTTTGCTATGTTGTTCAGGCTGGTCTTGAACTCCTGGGCTCAAGTGATCCTCCATCCTCAGCCTCCCAAAGTGCTGGGATTACAGATGTGAGCTACCATGCCTGGTCAGGTGTTACCTTTAATCAACTATTAAAAATAAGTGGATTGAGGTCAGGAGTTCAAGCCCAGCCTGGCCAACATGGTGAAACCCTGTCTCTACTGAAAATACAAAAATTAGCCAGGCATGGTGGTGCATGCCTGTAATACCAGCTACTTGGAAGGCTGAGGCAGGAGAATCGCCTGAACCCAGGCGGCGGAGGTTGCAGTGAGCCAAGATCATGCCACTGCACTCTGGCCTAGTCGACAGCGCGAGACTGTTGCAAAAAAAAAAAAAAAAAAGTGAATTGACCAGACCAAAGTCACACAGTCAAGAGCAGTGCTAGAATTTGTCTACAAATCACAAAAACTGAAAGTCTAGTGCCAATAATAATAGTATAATTTCCAATTAAATCTATAACATGAAGGGAATTTTAGTAGTAACCATTTATATTACCCTAAAAATTTAAAAACATAAATAAATCATTTGAGAGTCAGTGGATGACAGAAAAAAAAAAAAGGATAAAAGAAAAGAAAGACAAAAGCAAATCTATCTCCTTGGTTATTTTTTAAGAAGTCAAATGTGGTAGACATTACCATTTCTGACCTACAATTAAAGGAGTCCCAACAGAATATGAGTAAGAACAAGGATTTTCACATTCTTTCATGAACTCTCAAGTCTGTACTATCACTAGATAGATATAAATAAGTCACAAGCCATAGGATTTCCCTTTACATAAGACAAAAAACCCACCCTAGTACTAAAGTGAGTGCGTCAGACTCAAAGAAAAATCACTCACTGGTTCACTGATGATTACCACTTTTGACCAAATACAAAAATTACAAGACACAGGTTCAGTATCCCTAATCTGAAAATCTAAAAAGGGAAATGCTCCAAAATTCAGAACTTTTTGAGCACTAACATGATGCTCAAAGGAACTGCTCATTGGAGTATTTCAGATTTCAGATGATGGATGCTCAGCCAGGTAAGTATAATGCAAATGTTCTAAAATAAAACAACAACAACAACAATAAATCAAAGAAATCTGAAACACTTCTGGTTCCAAGCATTTTGAAGAAGGGATATTCAATTCAATCTGTATCTTAATTTGTTCTTTATAGAGATAAATATTTTATGTAAGATTTATAGCCTGTATCTAACAAAGATGTTAGGCACCCTACAATTTAAAAGTTTGTTGTGTTTTATCTTGAAATCCTTATTATGCTCTAAAGGAATAAAAGACAGCAAACAATGGATTTGGTCTAATCTGTCAGCTTTTCTAAAGCAATCATTACCTGGCTCTAGTCTTCTGACAAGACAAAGTCTACAAATTCATCTGCAGAAAATAAAGAGTTTTTTTGAAACTGAATTTGAGAAGGTCTAAATAATACCCAACTATTAATATTTTATGAAATCATAAATTGAGAATAGTCCCATAAACTTTTAAAACAGACTAAAATTCAGAAATCAGAAAGTAAAATCTAAACCTTTAAAAATTTCTTACATTTTTTCCTTCAGATTAATTTCAAATGATGTTATTTCTTGGTTGCAACCAGTTATTTCCATTTTCTTTATTTGATCCACACATTTTATTTCTTCTTGTGTTCCATTTTGTTGTAATACTGAAGGACAAACCAATAAAAAGCCTTGAATGATGATCAGATAAGAAGTGGCCATTGGAAACACTTTATTTTAGTTATTATTGCATGATCTTTGACTCTGTAATTTCACTCCTGAGAATTTATCCTAAGGAAATCACACAAGAAATGAAAAACAGCAATATGCTCCAAGACGGTCACTGTCCTCTTATCTACAACATCAAAACAATTTAGAGATTCAATAATATTTAAGCAAATTATAGTTACAAATATATAACATACAATCTTACCATCAAGAAATAATTTAAAAAATGGTTGATGGCCAGGCGTGATGGCTCATGCCTGTAATCCCAAAAGTTTGGGAGGCTAAAGCAGGAGGATTGCGTGAGGTCAGGAGTACATGACCAGCCTGGGCAACACAGCAAGACCCCATCTCTATTTAATAATAAATAAATAAACCAACAAAAGTTAACATTGGTTGTGTGTGTGTGTGTGTCGGGGGGGGGGTGGGGTTATCACTATCCCTTATCACAATGTACATGCAAATAAATTGGGCTTCGAATTACCTATATTCCAAATAGATTAAAGTAGAACATGGTTTTAATGTATGTATTCTATGTGGAGACTCTGGCCCTCTGGGGAACCCAGACTATCCAGAATTAAATGGCAACCTGAATTGTTCCCTTCAACTTTCTGCTTTAAGAAGAAACATTCCTTGCACTGCAAAAGAAACACCAGCTACTCTACAAAAAGCCAACTGCCTGAAACAGGGACAAGTAGTTAAGGGGTATTTTGAGAACAAATGATAACAAATCTCAGTGTTGGTCCCAGGAGAAGGACAGGTGGTCTTAGGAGGGTAATTTTATCAAGGTCAAAGGAATAAGAGAAGCAACCTGAGCACTGGGCACAGAGCTGTCATAATTTTGTTCTCATAAATATGCATGCTGATGCGGGAAACCATAATGAAGCCCTCAGCTGGCTGCAGTGACTCATACCTGTAATCCCAGCACTTTGGGAGGCTAAGGCAGGAGGGTCGCCTGAGGTCAGGAGTGCACAACCAGCCTGGGCAACACAGCAAGACCCTGTCTCTGCAAAAAATTTAAAAATTGGCCAAGCATGGTGGCATGCACCTGTAGTCCCAGCCTACAAGGTGGCATGCACCTCCTAGTACTCGGGAGGCTGAGGTGGGAGGATGGCTTGTGCCCATTAAAGTTAAACAAATTAAACTTTACCAAGCAGTTCAAAGGTTTTCTTATAATTTCCATCACAATTCACTCTGAATGTTCTTTTTTCAGGAGTTCGAGGCTGTAGCGAGCCATAATCACACCACTGCACACTCCAGCCTGGGCAACAGAGTGAGACCCTATTTCTGAAAAAAATTTTTTTAAGCTCTGACATTTTGGAAAACTCTTGTCATTTGGGAGAACTGGTGTCAAGTAATTTCTTTGGAATTCTCAGTATGTAAGTGGCAAAGTACTTTAATTTACCACACACACACAGTTAATAATACTTTGTTTAAACATTCAAACTATTTTCTTTTTCCTAATCATGAAGAAACTTGGCTTTCTCTGGCCAAAAATGACCTTGTTCATTACAGAGAACTCAAATCAGATTCTTTTTAGAGCTTTGCATATTCCTGGTACTGAATGACTAACAGTTACCTCTATTCTGGTGGAAATAATTCAGTTTGTAAATGCAGATGTGAAAATTTATAGTGTTAATGGTATACCTAGCCACATACATTATGTTCTGGTCTGTCTAAAAGGACAGTAAAATTGATCTCCTATATATTTAAGAATTTGATCAACTTGATTTATTTTGTTTCCAGAGTAATTCTATTTAGATTAATGGTTAAGCTGCTTCATAAAAGTATAACATCTGAATGAAATTTAGTTACCCGTGAGGAATAAAAATGAACTTTTAAGGAAGTTTTGGGTCCTATTTAAATTTAAGGTTGACGTGGTTAAGGAAAAGTTCCAAAGACAGCAGGAAAAGGAAAGGAAAGGCCATTTCTCAAAGTCAGAGGGAAGACTGCACGGAGACACTCTCCTGAAAACCCACTTCAAGCAACTCTAGCCCAAAGTCTATACCCCAGCTCCTTTTGTACCTCCAGTTAAGTGTTAGAATCTGAAACTGACTTTCTTAACTTCTGGAAAACTAAAGAATAAAAGAAAATGGCAGTCCTTGAAAGCAACATTAGCAGAGGAAAACAGCTTTCAAAGCCTGGTGTATTAAAAAAAAAAAAAAAGAAAGAAAAACCACCAAAATGTAAGAAGTAACACTAGGATCAGAGGATCATGAGTCTCCCTGTATTTTAATAGCATAAGGTTTGCAAAGAAAAGACAAAAACTCTTTTGTGAGAAAATAAGTTAACTTTAACCAAGCAGTTCAAAGGTTTTCTTATGATTTTCATCACAATTCACTCTGAATGTTCTTTTTTCAGGCTGTTAACAGAGGAGGTTTTGTCTTTCTTGGTTCTGTTCACTATAAAATCACATCCTAATATTGATGAGCTACACGTATAGTATTAAGTACCTGGATTTGT
Organism: Theropithecus gelada; assembly: GCF_003255815.1. NCBI lineage: Eukaryota > Metazoa > Chordata > Mammalia > Primates > Cercopithecidae > Theropithecus > Theropithecus gelada. Next base: position 34,035,313 of record NC_037669.1, on the reverse strand, counting down.
GTGCCAACATGCCAGGGCACACAGATAAGAAACAAAGATGTAGTTTTGTAAAAGGCTGGCTTTATATATACATATTTCTGTCTTGTGACTCAAGCCAAAAATTAATAGGAAATGGAAGAAACTTAAGGATAAAAGATAAACTTCAAAAGACTTACGTATCTCTTCGGTATTCAGCTGGTAATCAAAACTGAAAGTCAGGGCACCTCCCCGCTCTGTTACTTGATAAGGGAAAAAACTCTCAAATAAGTCCACTCCTCTTTCAATACACTTGAGCACCTCATCTGGCCGACCAATACCAGATATGAGCCTGTAAAAGTAACAATAAGAACAGTGACATGAGGACGATGCAAGGAAGGAAATCAGAAAGTCCTTTTAATGGACAAGGCACCAAAAAAAAAAAAAATAATAATGAAAAACACCAATCACGGTTAGAGTGGCAGGCAGTAGACAGAAACATGTAGTAGAAAGAACATACGGCTTTGGAGTCAGAAAAACTGGGGCTTGAATACTAGCTCTGTCATTTATGTATTTGCTGTGTCACTTTGGAAAGATTACTTAACTTCTCTGAGTTTTAGTTTTCTAATCTTAAAAACAAGAGCAAATAACATATACCCCCACAGAATCGTTCCGAGAATTAATGAGATATTTGAGAAAGCACATAGTATAGTTTCTTTTTTTTTTTTTTTGAGAGGGATTCTCACTCTTGTTGCCCAGGCTGAATGCAATGGCGTAATCTCAGCTCATTGAAACCTCCGCCTCCTAGGAGCAATTCTCCTGCCTCAGCCTCCCTAGTAGCTGGGATTACAGGCACCTGCCACCATACCTAGCCAATTTTTATATTTGTAGTAGAGATGGGGTTTCACCATGTTGGCCAGGCTGGTCTCGAACTCCTGACCTCAGGTGATCCGCCCACCTTGGCCTCCCAAAGTGCTGGGATTACAGGTGTGAGCCACTGCACCCGGCCCATAGTATAGTTTCTGATCTCAGAGAGAAGTTCAAAGAAGGTTAGGTTAGTTTCCTTTCAACTATCATCCTTTCTGAACAACCTCCCTAGTCATAAACTAAAATTTATAGCCTATTCACTATATAGATTTTTTAGGAGTGCAAAGCTGTGTGCTTTATTTCTTGCTGCAATATTGTGCTTGTTTTAACTGTATTTTGCCTATAATTTTTCATAATTGGTACAATAAAGACATTTTACTCTACTATATCCCTCATAAGTTAATTTATAAAGCAACTCTCGCTGTCAGGATTTCACCTCTGGCCATAGGATCTAAGAATCTAGTTGGCTTTCTTTATATTTTCTCCATTAATAAAAAGTCTGCACTGTGGAATGAGATGGTGTTTTCCAAGGTACAGGTTTAGCATCCTTAATCCGAAAATCTGAAATCCAAAATGCTCCCAAATCTGAAACTTTTTGAGCGCCAACATGACACTGAAAGGAAATGCTCACCAGAGAGTTTTGGATTTTGGACTTTCAAATTAGGGGTGCCCAGCCAGTATGTACCCTGCAAATATTCCAAGATCTGAAAAAATCCAAAATCTCAAGCACTTCTGGTCCCTAGCATTTTGGATAAAGGATACTCAACCTGTAATAGGTAAGGCATTCTAAGACTATTAATGGCACTCAGCTAGGTTTTGCCACTCCATGAAAACAGATGTGGAGATGCACTAAATCACGGCTGACTGGCTGGCTGCTGCTCTTTTTTATGTTTGTTTTTCTACCTATAGCCCCTTTCTATGAACTGGCACAGAAATGCAAAGAAAAGCCTCATGTAATATTAAATAAGCAGAACTCTTAAATATATGCTGGTTTTCTTGACTACAGTTTCCTTCAAGTAATGTAATATTTTAGAACTCCCATCCAACTGAAGCTGGCATTTCTACACACTGATAGAAAGAAAAACAATCCAGCTTTCAAATTCAGTAACAGACATCTGTGAGCACTTAACAGGAAGAAGTCCAGAAAATGTCTAGAAATACTAGTGCTGAAGTGTTATGTGCACCAGAGTGAAACAAGTACAGGAGAGGGAGCAATGAACACAAAAGAACTAGGTAAAATTGGGGGTCAAAGGTTGGCTGAGGTGATGGAAATACCTTGTTCTGGGTAGTGTTTACACAAGTGTAGACATGTGAAAATTAATTGAGCTGTATGTATGATTCATGTGCTTTCCTCTAAGCTGTACCTGAATCTTTAAAAAGGTAGTAAAATCACGCCTGTAATCCCAGCACTTTGGGAGGTCAAGGCGGGCGGATCACCTGAGGTCGGGAATTCGAGACCAGCCTGACAACAAGGAGAAACCCTGTCTCTACTAAAAATACAAAATTAGCCGGGTGTGGTGGTGCATGCCTGTAATCCCAGCTACTTGGGAGGCTGAGGCAGAAGAATCACTTGAACCCAGGAGGCAGAGGTTGCGGTGAGCCAAGATCATGCCATTGCACTCCAGCCTGGGCAACAAGAGCAAAACTCCGTCTCAAAAAAAAAAGTAGTAAAATTACATATATTATATACTAACCAACTAAAGGAGTGTAGAGCAGCACACCACAACCAAACTTCTTAATATACATGCAGGAAAAAAGCATGAATATTCACATTGAGATAACAAACCATTACAAAAAATGTGGGTAGCCTAATACGACATCAGCTGCATTCAGAAACTCAGAATTTGTAGCTTCAAATCTTGCAGATCATCTTTTCTTACCAGCACAAGGTGAATTCTGCAATTTATGGAAATGTAAGAACCAATCCTACTAGGGTTGTCAGTCCCCTTAATTTCAAAAATTGACACCACTCACTACCAGCCTCAAATCTAAGAGCTTCTTAAGTTCTTGTTGGTGGAACTCATCTTCATCCCACTAATCATCCCATATCTGTCCTCAACTTTCCTCAGTTTAAACCAGAGTTCCGTATGACTTTATACTTGGTCTCCACATACCATGTTATAATGAAGAGACAACAATATTTGTAGTTGGCAAAAGAATGAGGGGAAACACTATAATACTTGCTCTCGCTTAGGAGGATCAAATAACATAATTCACATGGCAGTTATCCTCTACTCTACATTCTGAAATCAAGGCCAGGACAGCCTTCATAGAAACTCCCCTTACAGTCTGCCTCAGTGCCTCAGCAGACTCAGCCCAGAAAGGACATAATCAAAACATCAAAAACATGCCCATGCACAGACACTATGTAATACACAATTAGCCAGCACTCCTGTCCTGCATCCCATGAGGCCAGCCTGTGTCCTAACTGAACTGGCCTTGGTTTGTCCTCCGGCAGCTCTGCAGTGACTGATGACAGTAAGCACAGTCTAGTCTCCAGGGTTGTTGGATTTCCTTGAAAACCATCCAGAAGGAAGCCCCCTACGGGCCGCTTGGCTGTCTCTCGTGCTGACCTCAGCCTCTCTTCCATCACATCTCCACCTTCAATCACTCCAATGATCACACTCTTCTGAAGAACCTGAGTTAAAAAAGGATGACATGTTTTTAACCATTTTCAGTATCAGAGACCTTTGTTTAAATGAACCTTACATGGAAGTTCAATGTATAGAAGAGACCTCAGTGAAGCTGCTGCAGTTGAAGCATTAAGGGGCATGGTGCTCCCTTCTCCCTAAGAACCTTTAGGGCTCTGAGGAACATACTTTGAAAAACATACTTTACCCATCAGGTAAGAAAAGACTTAGGAAAAAGATGCATTCAACATATGTAGTCTTGTTCTGGCTTAGATTAAATTAGATCAGGTGCAGTGGCTCAAGCCTGTAATCCCAGCACTTTGGGAGGCCGAAGTAGGAGGATCATTTGAGCCCAGGATTTTTTTTTTTTTTGAGACAGAGTCTCGCTCTGTCGCCCAGGCTGGAGTGCAGTGGCCGGATCTCAGCTCACTGCAAGCTCTGCCTCCCGGGTTCACGCCATTCTCCTGCCTCAGCCTCCCGAGTAGCTGGGACTACAGGCGCCCGCCACCTCGCCCGGCTAATTTTTTTGTATTTTTTTAGTAGAGACGGGGTTTCACCGTGTTAGCCAGGATGGTCTCGATCTCCTGACCTCGTGATCCACCCATCTCGGCCTCCCAAAGTGCTGGGATTACAGGCTTGAGCCACCGTGCCCAGCCGAGCCCAGGATTTTAAGACCAGCCTGGGCAACACAGTGAGACCTCGTCTCTACAAAAAATAAAAAAAGCAAAATTAGCTGGGCATGGTGGCTTGTGCCTGTAGTCCCAGCTATTCGGGAGGCTGAGGTGAGAGGATGGCTTGAGCCCGGGAGGGGAAGGTTGCAGTAAGCTGAAACTGTGCCACTGCATTCCATCCAGGGTAACAGAGTGAGACCTTGTTTCAGTAAAAAAATGTAAATAAATAAATAAAGTGTACACTAAACAGGGACAAGAGGAAAAGGACAAATGAAGAGTTTTAATTTGTGTAATGACTATCCAGGCCTGCTTTAGACTACCTCCAAGCCTCTTAGCTAGAGATAACTTTAGGAACTCAGAAACTGTTGAGACAACTGACTATCCACTCACAAACCAACAAAATAAAGACCACTACTACACACCATCCTCACAACACAAATTCAATGGACCTAATAGCTAAACATAAAAAATATAGTTACACAAGTTTTAGAAGAATATGTTGAATATTTTTACAATCTTGGGGTAAGGAAGGCCTTCCTAAACAAGCTAAAGCTTACAGGAAAAGGTTGACAAGTTTGAGTACAAAAACTTGCCAGGCATGACGGCTCACATCTGTAATCCCAGCACTTTGGGAGGCCAAAGCGGGTGGATCATCTGAGGTCAGGAGTTTGAGACCAGCCTGGCCAACATTGCAAAACCCCATCTCTACTAAAAATACGAAAATTAGCCGGATGTGGTGGCATGCATCTGTGGTCCCAGCTACTCGGGAGGCTGAAGTGGGAGAATCGCTTGAGCCCAGGAGGAGGAGCTTGCGCTGAGCCGAGATCGTGCCACTGCACTCCAGCCTGGATGACAGGGCAAGGGGCTGTCTCAAAAAAAAAAAAAAAAAAAAAAAATCAGTAAAACTTCTCTAGTAAAATACACCATCAACAAAGGCAAAGGAGAACTTACTCTTACTCTTTGGAGGAATATTTAAATATCTACAGCATAAAATGAGCTCCAACAAATCCTCTAAAGAAATGAATGATAACCTCATAGAAATCTAGGTACAATATGTAAATATGAAATTCAGAAAAATAAATGTGAATGCCCTATACACATATGAAGAACTACTAAACCTCGTTAGTAAGGTAATGCAAAATCGGAAACAACGAGATACCATTTTTGTCCATATAATAACAAAAAGGTTAAAACACAGATAACAACAGAGTAGAAGTGAAACTGTAAGGGAAATGACACTTACACACCCTGATAAACACAGAGAAAAATCAGTTCAACCTCTTAGGAAGGAAAGTGGGCAGCACTTATAGAAATGTCGATGCTTTTATCTATGGATCCTAAAATTCCATGTCTAACAATCTCTCCTATACTCATTCACATGTGCCAAGGTTTATTTACAAAGATGTTTAGAATAATGAAAAACTGGCAACAACTTACGTGTGTATCCATAGAGGAAAGGCTTATGTAAATCATAATATATACACAGTATGGCTTCCTATGCAGTTGTTTAAAAAGAATGCAGTACATATAGCAATATATGCAGCGATAGAAAAAGAGTTTCAGGATATTGTTAAATGAAAAACAAGCAAATTGCTGAATATATGATCATACTCATGTAATACAGCCATGTATATCTATATATTAATTATGTGTATGTAATTGCAAAAAATAAGTTTTGCAAGCAAATATACAAATCAACAATGGCTCTCCAGTAGAAGAAAGGGATAGAGAGGAGGCCTGGAACACTGTGAAGAGAGAATTTCACTCCTTAGTTTAAGCAGGAGGGACATAATCAGACTATTCCTCCAGAAAGAACACTTTGGCTGCCGTGTGAAGAATAAATTAAAGGTGAGTATGATTGAAGAATGGAATAGCAGACAACTTTAATGATCCAGGTGAAAGATGAGATGACCTGGACTAAGGCAGTGGCCGTGTGGATGAAGAGGAAAGATAAAACTTGAAACCTCATCAGGAAGTAGGATCAACATAACTTGACTGATTAGTCATCCAAGGAGAGGATAAAGACAAAGTCTCAAATGACTCCTGGCTCCTGTTTTGCAAGTCCAGGGAGATGGTGATAAGAGCAAAAGGCAGGGACTCCTAGAAAAATAATGGATGAGGCAAGATGATTACTCCGTTCTGCGTGTTCTGAGTTTGAGGAATCAGCAGGATGTCCAAATGGCAATCTTAATTCAGCCACTGAACCTAAATGAACCTAAAGGTATGGGTGATACAAACATGAGTGATACAAACATGATTGCCCAGGCTAGAATGGCAGACACCTGCCATGATACTACAACTCTCCACTCCTGATTTGACAGCAGATGTGACTAACAGATGACTCTCTTCTTGCTGCACCCGACCACCTCGGACGAAACCCATTCGCCATCCCTAACCCAGGTAATATATGGAAAAGAAAAGAAAGCCAAAAATTGAATCTTGGAGAGCTTCAATATTGAAGGGCATTCAGAATAAGAGCAGCCAGTGAATAAGACAGGGAGGGAATCATGGGAAAAGATGTATGCAGATACACAAAGCAGAGAGTTACACAGGCCTGCCTGCTTACATGACTAGCATGACTATTTGGGAAACTCCCTTTCCTGGGTGTAAGAAGCACGATCATATAATTTATTATCTAAAATGGAACACTTAAGAATGCGGGGGGCATTGTTTAATAATCATGTCAAGACAATAATAAAGGATATGGAAAGGGACTACACATTTGACCAATAAATATGCAGAAGTAAGGCCGGGCGCGGTGACTCACGTCTATAATCCCAGCACTTTGGGAGGCAAATCACAAAGTCAGGGGTTCGAGACCAGCCTGGCCAACATAGTGAAACCCCATCTCTACTAAAAATACAAAAATTAGCCAGGTGTGGTGGCGTGCACCTGTAGTCTTAGCTACTGAGGAAGTTGAGGCAGGAGGAATCGCTTGAACCTGGGAGAGAGAAGTTGCAGTGAGCCAAGATTACACCACTGCACTCCAGCCTGGGCGACAAGAACAAAACTCCATCTCAAAAAAACAAACGAAACAAAAAAAAACCCCACAAATATGCAGAAGTAATATGAAATGATGAGGCTGATTGCAACAACATAGATGAGGGACTTGAGGGTCATCTGACCTTTCTAATAATCATCTTTGTCACACTCCCTGTCCTGCTTTCTACTTACCCAAACATCACTAGTCCTACAAAGATAATGACTGGCTCAAAACAATTACTAGCAAGCCACCAACACTAACTGCCCAGACCCTCAGCAATGTCCCCACACCAAACTCCTGTTACCTATACTGTGAATTCTATTCAGAATAACTGTTTCCTCTAATTATTTCATTTATATTAACTTTATTAGCTAAATTGTATTTTTATTGCTAAATTCAATACAATGATGTTCTTCAAACTCAATGTGCTTTGCCATAGTGGGATGTGATGATCGCTCAGGATTATCCACATACATGATCTCAGATATTAAAATTCCTTTGATCACTATCTTCTGTTCCCTCATCTCTACTGTTCTCTGAATCCTTTTCCAACTTAATTAACTCTGCTGTCAGTATCCCTGATTTACCACTACAGCTTCATCTTCCTCACCCCATCATAACCATTCACCATGAGCAAACATTTACTGAGGGCTTACTATGTGTCAGATGAAACCCATTTGCCATCCCTAACCCAGGCAATATATGGAGAAGAAAAGAAAGCCAAAAGCTGAATCTTGGAGAGCTTCAATACTGAAGGGCATTCAGAATAAGAGGAGCCAGTGAATAAGACAGGGAAGGCATTCTGCTGCATGATGAAGATACCCAATTACACACAGAAACTGAGCTTAAAGAGGCCACAGTTTAATAAAGACAAACACATAAAGAAATCATTGAAATACAATATGATTGGGGCTAAAATATAGCTACATACTAATTAAAGAGGTAGCAAAGAATGAATTGAATTCCCTGGAAGTATCAGGAACCAGTTCTATAGAATGAAAGGTGGCACTCTGGGAGGCCAAGGTGGGTGGATCACCTGAGATCAGAAGTTCAAGACCAGTCTGACCAACATGGTGAAACCTCGTCTCAGCTAAAAATAAGCTAAAGATACAAAAATTAGCCAGACATGGTGGTGCATTCCTGTAACCCCCACTACTTGGGAGGCTGAGGCAGGAGAATTGCTTGAACCTGGGAGGTGGAGGTTGCAGTGAGCCAAAACTGCCCCACTGCTCTCTAGCCTGGGCAACAGAGTAAGAATGTGTCTCAAAAAAAAAAAAAAAAAAAA
>NC_037669.1:33606999-33676556 GCF_003255815.1 Theropithecus gelada | reverse complement strand
AAAAAAAAAAAAAAAAAAAAAAAAAAAAAAAAAAAAAAAAAAAAAGCTGGGCATGGTGGCATGTACCTGTAGTCCTAGTTACTTGGGAGGCTGAGGTAGGAGGATCTCTTGAGCACAGGAGTTCAAGGCTGCAATGAGCTATGATTGCGCCACTGCCCTCCAGTCTGGGCAACAGAACATGACTCTGTCTTTAAGGAAGGGGAAAAAAAAGTAAGTCGACTGAATGAAAGAAGATAGACAAAAAGAGACAAGAAGGGTATATACTGAATAATTTCATGTATATAAAATTCCAGAAAATGGAAACTAACGTATAGTGACTGAAAGTACATTAGTGATTGTCTGGAGAATAGGATAAGGCCAGAGGAGGGAATTAATTAGCATGAGGTAATTTGAGTAGCAAGAAAGATATGCTCATTGTTTACTGTGGAAGCGGTTTCACAGGTGTATACATAGGTTAAAGCTTTATCACATTGCCCATTTTAGATATGTTCAGTTTGCTGTAGGTCAATTATATCTCAGTACAGCTATAGGAATATCTTGTTGTATTGCAGTTTCCTTTATTGAGCTTCACAGATACTGCACTTTTTTCACTGTGTCAACACTGCATGGAGCAAGCCTGTCAGTGCCATTCTTCCAACGGCATGTGTTCACTTCCTGTCTCTGTATCATATTTTGGTAACTCTTGCAATATTTTAAACTTTTACTAAGATTTTTTGGGGGGAGTTTGGAACTATTAACCACAAAGAATAGTCTTTCCAGGCCAGGCATGGTAGCTTACACCTATAGTCATAGCACTTTGGGAGATGGAGGTAGCCAGATCACTTGAGCTCAGGAGTTTGAGACCAGCCTGGGCAACAGGGTGAAACCCTGTGTCTACTAAAAATACAAAATTAGCCGGGTGTGGTGGCACCCGGCTAACAGTCCCAACTACTTGGGAGGTTGAGAGGTGGCAGGATGCTTCGAGCCTGGCAGGCAGAGGTTACAGTTAGCCGAGATTGCGCCACCACACTCCAGCCTGGGCAACAGAATGAGACCTTGTCTTAAAAAAAAAAAAAAAGTCTTTCCAGTGTTTGAAGTTGAAGGTGTAAACCCATTGGAGGATTTTTCAAAGCATGATATATGTCCCATGGAATATAATACACTGTGATAGATAATGTAGTATCAGAAGAAAATAATGGATTTCACAGAAAAGGATAATGTATCTATATTGGTGTCATATTGCTCTTTTCAAAGACAAGGAATACATATTCAGTTTCTAGCAGGAAAGCTGACAAGGATGAACCATTATTGCTGAACCATTCTCACTGCTGGTTATCCAAATGTCATAGTAATTTGAGTGCTTTATTTTATTATTTATTTAAACAGTTATTTTAGGTTCAAGGGTACCTGTGCAGGTTTGTTATATTGGTAAATTGTGTGTCCTGAGGGTTTGGTGTACATATTGTTGTATTACCCAGATAATAAGCATAGTACCCCATAGGTAGTTTTTGGATCCTCACCCTCCTCCCACCCTCTACCCTCAAATAGGCTCTGGTGTCTGTTCCCTTCTTTTTTTTTTTTTTTTTTTTTTGAGACAGAGTCTCGGTCTTTCGCCCAGGCTGGAGTGCAGTGGCGTGATCTCGACTCACTGCAAGCTCCACCTCCTGGGTTTATGCCATTCTTTAGGTTCGCGTGTACTCAACGTTTAGCTCCCACTTATACGTGAGAACATTCAGTATTTGCTTTTCTGTTCCTGCGTTTATTCACTTAGGATAGTGGCCTCTAGCTCCATTCATGTTGCTGCAAAGGACATGATCCTTTTCTTTTTTATGGCTCCATAGTATTCCATGGTGTGTATGTATCATATTTTCTTTATCCAGTCCATCATTGATGGGCATTTAGGTTGAGACCATGTATTCGTTATTGTAAATAGTGCTGTGGTGAACAAAGGTGTGCATGTGTCTTTATGGTAGAACAATTCATATTCCTTTGGGTACATACTCAACAATGGGATGCTGGGTCAAATGGTAGTTCTGTTTAAGTTCTTTTTTTTTTTCTTTGAGATGGGGTCTTGCTCTGTTGCCCAGGCTGGAGTGCAGTGGTGCAATCTCAGCTCACTGCAACCTCCTCCTTCCAGGTTCCAACGATTCTCCTGCCTCAGGCTCCTGAGGAGCTGGGATTACAGGCACGCGCCACCACACCCAGCTAATTTTTTTACTTTTAGTATAGACAGGGTTTTATCCATGTTGGGCAAGCTGGTCTCGAACTCCTGACCTCGTGATCCACCCACCTCGGCCTCCCAAAATGCTGGGATTACAGGCGTGAGCCACCGCGCCTGGCCCTGTTTAAGTTATTTTAGAAATCGCCAAACTGCTTTCCATAGTGTCTGAACTAATGTACATTCCCACCAGTAGTGTGTAAGCGTTCCCTTTTCTCCACAACCTTGCCAGCATCTGTTATTTTTTGACTTTTTAATAATAGCTATTCTAGGGCCAAGTGAGGTGGCTCATGCCTGTAATCCAGTCATCTTGGGAGGCCCAGGTAGGCAGATCGCTTTAGTCCAGGAGTTCAAGAACAGCCTGGGCAACATAGTGAAACTCCCTCTCTACAAAAACTACAAAAATTAGGCTGCTGTGGTAGTGTGCACCTGTTGTCCTAGCTACTAGGGAGTCTGAGGTAGGAGGATCCCTTGAGCCCAGGAGGTCGAGCTGAGGTCACACCACTGCACTCCAGCCTGGGTGACAGAGTAAGACACTGTCAAAAGAAAAAAAAAAGTCATTCTAACTGGTGTGAGATGGTATCTCCTTGTAGTTTGGGTTTACATTTCTCTAATGTTTAGAGATGTTGAGTATTTCTTCACATGCTTGTTGGCTGCATGTATGTCTTCTTTTGAAAAGTGCCTGTTCATGTCCTTTGCCTGCTTTTCACTAGTTTTTTTTTTTTTTTTTTTTTTTTTTTTTACTGTTAATTGGTTTAAGTTCCTTGAAGATTTTTGATATTAGACCTTTGCCAGATGAATAGTTTGCAAACATTTTTCCCATTCTGTAGGTTGTCAGTTTACTCTGCTGATAGTTTATTTTGCTGTGCAGATGCTCTTTAGTTTAATTAAGTCCCATTTTTCAATTTTTTGGTCAAACTTTTGTTAATATTATGTTGGTTAGGTGATATGTGATCAGTGATCTTTGACGTTGCTATTGTATTTGTTTTGAGGCCCCACAAATTGTGCCCATATAAGATGGTAAAATTAATTGGTAAATGTGTGTGTTCTGACTGCTCCACTGACGGGCCATTCCATCATCTCCCTCTCCTAAGGCCTCCCTGAGACACAGCAATATTGAAATTTGGCCAGTTGGCCGGGCGCGGTGGCTCAAGCCTGTAATCCCAGCACTTTGGGAGGCCGAGGTGGGTGGATCACGAGGTCAGGAGATCGAGACCATCCTGGCTAACATGGTGAAACCCCGTCTCTACTAAAAATACAAAAAACTAGCCGGGCGTGGTGGCGGGCGCCTGTAGTCCCAGCTACTCGGAGGCTGAGGCAGGAGAATGGCGTGAACCTGAGAGGCGGAGCTTGCAGTGAGCCGAGATCGCGCCACTGCACTCCAGCCTGGGTGACACAGCGCGAGACTCTGTCTCAAAAAAACAAAAAAACAAAAAAAAAAAAAGAAATTTGGCCAGTTAATAACCCTAAAATGTCCTCTAAGTGTTCAAGTGAAAGGAAGAGTCACACATCTCTCACTTTAAATGTTTTTTTTGTTTGTTTGTTTTTTCTTTTTTTTTTGAGACGGAGTCTTGCTCTGTCGCCCAGGCTGGAGTGCAGTGGCGTGATCTCGGCTCACTGCAAGCTCCGCCTCCCGGGTTCACGCCATTCTCCTGCCTCAGCCCCTCCAAGTGGGTGTGACTACAGGCGCCCGCCACCACGCCCAGCTAATTTTTTGTATTTCTAGTAGAGACAGGGTTTCACCGTGGTCTCTATCTCCTTCCCTCATGATCCGCCCCCCTCTGCATCCCAAAGTGCTGAAATTACAAGCGTGAGCCACCGTGCCCAGCCTCTCACTTTAAATTAAAAGCTAGAAGTGACTAAGCTTAGCAAGGAAGGTTTGTTAAAAGCCAAGATAGACTAAAAGCTAGGCCTCTGGTGTGAAGCAGCCAAGTTTTGAATGCAAAGGAGAAGTTATTGAGGGAAATTAAAAGTGCTACTCCAGTGAACACACAAATGGTAAGAAAGCAAAACAGCCTTATGGCTGATACAGAGAAAGTTTTAATGATCTGCATAGAAGATCAAACCAGCCACAATATTCCCTTAAGAACAAAGCCTAACCCAGAACAAGGTGCTAACTTTCTTTAATTCTATGAAGCCTGAGAGAGGTGAGAAAAGTTGCAGAAGAAAAGCTGGAAGCTAGCAGAGGTTGGTTCATGAGGTTAAGGAAAGAAGCCATCTCCATAACATAAGAGTGCAAGGGGAAGAAGCAAGGGCCGATGTAGAATCTGCACCAAGTTATCCAGGAGATCTAGCTATGATCATTGATGAAGGTGGTTACATTAAACACCAGGTTTTCAATGTAGACAAAACAGCCTTCTATTAAAAGATGATGGCTTTTAGTACTTAATAGCTAGAGAGGAGAAGTAAATGCCTGGCTTCAAGGCTTCAAAGCTTCAAAGGACAGGCTGACTCTCTTGTTAGGGGCTAATGCAGCTGGTGACTTTCAGTTAAAGCCAGGACTCATCTACCATTCTAATGGTCCTAGAGCCCTTAAGAATTAGGCTAAGTCTACTCTCCCCATGCTCTATAAGTGAAATAATAAAGCCTGGATGTAAACAATGCATCTGTTTACAGCACGGTTTACTGAATATTTTAAACTCACTGTTAAGCCTACTGCTCAGAAAAACGATTCCTTTCAAAATATTACTGCTCATTGACAATGCACTTAGTCATCCAAGAGCTCTGTTGGAGATGTGCAGGAGGTTAATGTTTCATGCCTGCTAACACAGTATCCATTCTGCAGTCCATGGATCAAGGATTAATTTCAACTCTCAAGTCTCATTATTCAGGAAATACATTTATAAGGCTGTAGTCACCAAAAACAGGGGTCTTCAAAAAATTCATGGAAAATTCATATTATGAAAAACTATGCACATGGATTTCAAAAAATTTTCACACCAAAATAAACCAGCTTGGGCAACATGATGAAACCCTACCTCTTACAAAAACTACAAAACTTAGCCAGGCGTGGTTGCATGTACCTGTAGTCCCAGCTACTTGGGAGGTTGAGGTGTGAGGAACCCTTAAGCTGGGAAGGTCAAGGCTGCAGTGAGCCGTGTTTATACCACTGTACTCCAGCCTGGGTGAGAGAGTGAGATCCTGTTTCAAAAAACAAACAAACAAAAACACGATTTTTGGTGACATTTGGGTGGAAGAATGGTAAAATCATTGTCATTGGTGCTTTATAAGATGTTTATGGGGGCAATGCCTCAAAGAAATCAACAGTTTACAAATGTATAACTAATTTTAAGAAGGGATGATATGATGTTGAAGATGAAGCCCACAGCTGCAGACCATCCACATCAATTTGTGAAGAAAAAATTTCTTTCATGCCCTAATTGAAGAGGACCAATGATTTAACAACAGAAACAATAGCCAACACCATAGACATCTCAATGGATTCTACTTACATAATTTTGACTGAAAATTAAAGTTGAGGCAACTTTCCCTTTCCTGATGGATACCAAAACTGTTGTGCCCAGATCAGTTGCAGACAAGAGCAAAGTTTTCAATGGAAATTTTAAACAAGTAAGGCAAAGATCCTGAAGCTTTTCTTCAAAGTATTGTTAACAGGACATGAAACATGGCTTTACCAGTGTGGTCCTGAAGACAAAACACAATCTAAGCAACGGCTACCGAGAGGTGGAAGTGGTCCAGTCAAAGCACAAGTGAACTGGTCAAGAGATGCTTAAGGCACTTTGCTTGTTGACTATCTGGAGGGCCCCAAAATAGAAACATCTGCTAATTATGAGAATGTTTTGAGAAAGTTAACCAAAGCTTGAGCAGAAAAATCCCCCAGGTGAGCTTTCACTGGAGAGTCCTTCTTCACCACCACAATGCTCTTGCTCATTCCTCCAATCAAATAAGGGCAATTTTGCATGAGTTTTGATGGGAAATCATTAGGCATCTACCTTACAGTCCTGGTTTGGCTCCTTATGACTTCTTTTTGTTTCCTAACTCACATTTCTTCAGTTAATAATTAGTAAAAAAGACTGAATTGACATGGTTAAATTCCCAGGACTCTCAGGTCTTTAGGGATGGGCTAAATTGCTGGTATCATTGCTTACAAAAGTATCTTGAAGTTGATGGAAATTTTATGTTAAGAAATCATGTTTATGGTCTGGTGTGGTGGCTCACACCTGTAATCCCAACACTCTGGGAGGCTGAGGCAGGCAGATCATGAGGTCAGGAGATCGAGACCACCCTGGCTAACACGGTGAAACCCCTGTATCTACTAAAAATATAAAAAATTAGCCAGGTGTGGTGTCGGGCCCCTGTAGTCCCAGCTACTCGGGAGGCTGAGGCAGGAGAATTGCTTGAACCCGGGAGGCAGAGGTTGCGGTGAGCCAAGATCACACCATTGCACTCCAGCCTGGGCAACAAGAGCAAAACTCTGTCTCAAAAAGAAAAAGAAAAAAAGAAAAAAAAAAGAAAAAGAAATCATGTTTATATTTTCAATTTTTATCTTTTAATTCCATTTTTCCACAATTTTTTTTTTTTTTTTTTTTTGAGACAAGGTCTTACTCTGTTACCTAGGCTGGAGTGCAGTGGTATGTACTGGCTCACTGCAGCCTTGACGTCCTGGCTCAAGCAATCCTTCCGCCTCAACCTCCTAAGTAGCTGGGACCACAGGCACATGCCACCATGCCCAGCCAATTTTTAGATTTTTAGTAGAGACAGGGTTTCACTATGTTGCCCAAGATGGTCTCAAACTCCTGGGCTCAAGCAGTCCTCCTGCATCAGCCTCCCAAATTGCTAGGATTACAGGCATGAGCCAGCGTGCCTGACCTTCCACTAACTTGGTGAAGTCCTGTAATATAGTGATGCCTCTGATGGATCTGGGCAAAGTAAATTGAAAGCCTTCTTGGGAAGGCTTCACCATTCTACAGGGTTTTTTTTTTTTTTTTTTTGGAGATGGAGTTTCCCTCTTGTTGCCCAGGCTGGAGTGCAATGGTGTGTTCGTGGCTCACTGCAACCTCTGCCTCCCAGGTTCAAGTGATTCTCCTGCCTCAGTCTCCCGAGTAGCTGGGATTACAGGCATGCATCAACACATCCAGTTAATTTTTGTATTATTAGTAGAGACAGGGTTTCACCATGTTGGCCAGGCTGGTCCCGAACTCCTGACCTCAAGTGATCTGCCAGCCTCGGCCTCCCAAAGTGCTGGGATTACAGGCATGAGCCACTGCACCTGGCCTCTAGATGCTATTAAGAACATTTGTGCTGGGCGCAGTGGCTCACGCCTTTTACCCAGCACTTTGGGAGGCTGAGGCAGGTGGATCACAAGGTCAGGAGTTCAAGACCAGCCTGACCAACATGGTGAAACTCCATCTCTACTAAAAATACAAAAATTAGCCGGGCATGGTGGTGCCTGCCTGTAATCCCAGCTACTAGGTAGGCTGAGTCAGGAAAATTGCTTGAACCCACGAGGCGGAGGTTACAGTGAGCTGAGATCGTGCCACTGCACTCCAGCCTGGGCGACAGAGTGAGACTTCATCTAGAAAAAAAAAAGACATTTGTGAGTCATGGGAAGAGGCCAAAATATCAACATTAACAGGAGTTTGGAAGAACTTGATTCTAGCTCTCATGGATGACTTTGAGGGAAGAATTCAAGACTTCAGTGGAGGAAATAACTGCAGATGTGGTGGCAATAGCAAGGGAACTAGAATTAGAAGCAGGGCCAGAAGATGAGACTGAATTGGTGCAATCTCATGATAAAACTTGAATACATGAGGAGTTGGTCTTTTTTTTTTTTTTTTTTTACATGGAGTCTTGCTCTCTCACCTAGGCTAGAGTGCAATGGTGTGACCTTGGTTCACTACCTCTGCCTTCCAGGTTCAAGTGATTCTCCTGCCTCAGCCTCCCACATAGCTGGAACTACAGGTGTGCGCCACCATGCCCAGCTAATTTTTGTATTTTTAGTAGAGATGGGGTTTCACCATATTGGCTGGGCTGGTCTGGAACTCCTGACCTCATGATCCTCCCGCCTTGGCCTCCCAAAGTGCTGGGATTACAGGTGTGAGCCACTGCGCCAGCTGAGGAGTTGCTTTTTATGGAAGAGCAAAGAAAGTAGTTTCATGAGATAGAAAGTACTCCTGGTGAAGATGCTGTGAACACTGTTGAAATTATATAAAAGGATTTAGAATAGTACATAAACTTATTTGATAAAGCAGTAACAGGGTTTGAGAAGACTGACTCCAATTTTAATTAAATTTAAAACATTTTAAATTTAAAATTTTACCTATTTATTTAACAGATGGGGTCTCACTCTGTTGCCTAGGCTGGAGTACAGGGGCATAATCATAACTCATCAAAGCCCCAAACTCCTGGGCTCCAGCAATCCTCCCACCTCATCCTCCCAAGTAGCAGGGGCTGTAGGTGCTTGCTACCAGCTAATTTAAAATTTTTTATTGTTGGTAGAGACAGGGTCTCTCTTTGTCATCCAGGCTGGTCTGGATTTCCTGGCCTCAAGTGATTCTCCCATCTCAGCCTCCCAAGGTGTTGGGATTACAATTTTGAGCCAATGCACTTGGCAAGCATAACTTTTTTTTTTTTTTTAAATGAGACAGGGTCTCACTGCTGTTGCCCAGGCAGAAGTGCAGTAGGGAGATCACAGCTCATTGTAACCTTAACCTCAGGCTCAAGTGATCTTCTTGCCTCATTTTTTTAGAGATGAGGTCTCACTTTGTTGCCTAGTCTGGTCTCAAAATCCTGGGCTCAAGCCATCCACAGGCCTGAGCCACAGCGCCTGGCCCAACATAACTTTTATATGCACTTGGAAACGAAAAACGTGTGTGACTTGCTTTTTTGTAATATTCTCTTTATAGTGGTGGTCTGGAATCCAACTCAAAATATCCCTAAGATATGCCTGTATTTTGTTTTTTTTTTATTGACACTCTTAAGCAAATAAAAAGCAAGCTATTGACTGGGTGAAAGTATTTGCACAACACATATCTGAAAGAGAACTTTTATCCAAAGCACCTAAATATTTTTACAATTCAAAAGACAAACATATTGATTTTTAAATGGGCGAATTGTTATTATTATTTTTTGAGACGGAGTTTTGCTCTTGTTGACCAGGCTGGAATGCAATGGTGCAGTCTCAGCTCACTGCAGTCTCTGCCTCCCAGGTTCAAGCGATTCTCCTGCCTCAGCCTCCTAAGTAGCTGGAATTACAGGTGCCTACCACCATGCCTGGCAAATTTTTGTATTTTTAGTAGGGACGGGGTTTCACCATGTTGCCAGGCTGGTCTCAAACTCCTGACCTCAGGTGATCTGCCAGCCTCGGCCTCCCAAAGTGCTAGGATTACAGGTGTGAGCCACCCCCCCCGCCCCCCGGGGCCAAGAAATGGAAATTAAAATCACAATGAGATACCATTTACACTCACTATAATGGCTAGAATTAAAAAGAGTGACAATATCAAGTGTTGGCCATGCTGTGGAATATCTGGAGCTCACATATACTACCACTGGGAATGTGGAAACAAGTGTTATGACTGCATTGGGTAAAAGTTGGGCAGTTTCTTTTGGGAAATATGGAAGTAGATTTCAAGAGCTGGCCATTTAGGCCGGAGTGGTTTTGCTCATGCCTATAATTCTAGTCGTTTGGGAGGGCCAGAAGAAAGGACTCCTTTAGGCCAGGAGTTCAAGACCAGCCTGTGGAACATAGTGAGACCTGGTCTCTACAATTTTTTTTTTTTTTTTTTAATTAGCCAGGTGTGGTGGCAAGTGCCTGTAGTCCTAGCTACTTGGGAGACTGAGGCTGATCCCTTGAGCCCAAGAGTTGAGGTTGCAGTGAGCTATGATGACACCATTGCACTTCAGTCTGGGCGACAGGGTGAGAATCTCTAAAAAAATAATTTAAAAAAGAGAGCTGGCCATTCACTTATTCTATTCGGAAAGCAAAAGAATGGCTTCTAAAGAGAAAACACAAGCCTAACACTTCGACAGAGAAGTGAGAGTTAAAAAGCGACGGGGCGCCCGTGGCTCACACCTGTAATCCCAGCACTTTGGGAGGCCAAGGTGGGCAGATCACGAGGTTAGGAGTTCGAGACCAACCTGACCATTATGGTGGTCTCTAGTAAAACATACAATAACAAAAAATTAGCTGGGCGTGGTGGCGCACGCCTGTAGTCCCAGCTACTGGGAGGCTGAGGCAGGAGAATCACTGGAACCCGGGAGGTGGAGGTTGCAGTGAGCCGAGATCGCGCCACTGCACTCCAGCCTGGGCGACAGAGCAAGACCCCATCTCAAAGAAGGGGGCGGGAAAAAAAAAAAAGGCCGCCGGGCGCTGTGGCTCACGTCTGAAATCTGAAATCAGCACTTCAGGAGGCCGAGACGGGCAGATTGCCTGAGGTCAGGAGTTCGAGACCAGACTGGCCGGGCAAAGGCCACCTGGTGTAAACCTGGCTGCCCAGCTCTTTATGCACTCAGGGCAGCATGGGAGCCCTGTCGCCCCGCGCGCATCTACGGGCCTGGCAACCGGGGACGCGGGGCGGGTGGGGAAAAGAAGGGTGCGCACCCCATGGGCGCTGGCACCCCCCAGGTACCACACACAGAGGTCCCTAGGAAGGAGGCGCACTTTGCGCAGTTCTTGCCTCCTGGAGCAGGATGGAGGTGGGTGGAGCTGAGTCCGGGGCCTCCCCGCAGCCTTGGTCACCACCCCAGGCTCTCAGTGGCCTCTTTCCGCAGTCAGTCATCTCTAGTAGTAGGAAAAAACGGAAGCCTTGATATGAAACTGGGGATGCAAGGAAGTGCTTATGTATCATGCAAATAGTCTTTCAGCACCATTGAAAAGTCTCAAGAATGTGGGTGAAAATCAGATTCATTCTGTCCACTTGAAAAAAAATGAACTAACAGCCCTATACACCAGTTTCACTTGGCCAGTATATTTTACCACCAATATAGGTCACTGAAGCACTGCCAGCTAGTTCGAAAATAGGACTGGTGTGATTATCTGAAACGGATGTTGAATGGGTAAAGCCAAGAAAAAGATTCTGGGCTTCAGCCCAGGAGTTGAAGACCAACCTGGGCAACATAATGTGACCCCCATCTCTACCCAAAAGAAAACTGCCGGGCATGTGGTTCCAGCTACTCAGGAGGCTGAGGTGGGAGGATCGCTTGAGTTTGGGAGGTGGAGGCTGCAGTGAGCTGTTACAGTGCCACTGACCTTCAGCCTTGGCAACAGAGGGAGACCCTGTCGCAGGAAAAAAGAAAACAAAGAAAACAAAGGAAAGGAAAATAAAGGAAAGGAAAGGAAAGGAAAAGGGAAAGGGAAAGGAAAAGGGAGAGGGAAAGGGAAAGGGAAGGAAAGGAAAAGTAAAAGAAAAAAGAGAAAAGAAAGGAGAAAGGCTGCACTTAGGAAATAAGGATTAATTTAAAAAGCTAATATTGTGATCTTTATCAAACAGAAATTGCTCTTCTTTTCTATGTCTATATCGTGCCAGAAATATATTAATGTGTATTTTTAAAGGTGATCTAAAGAAACGGTTAAATTCTGTTTCATGATTCATCAAAACTATTTGTGTGGCTTTACTTTAGAATTGATGCATTGCAGTTGTTTAGGAAGTCATGCATACCCTAGATATGATATTTGTTAACGGGAAATGCCTGAACACATTGGAAATTGTTTCCTATGGCTGAGCATACCAATACTATACAATTTTATGGTGATGTTATTAGCATTGTTATTATGGCTCTGACTCGTAGAATCTTTCTTATCTGCAGCTTTGATTTGGATGTGCCAAGTCTGTTCAAAGGCTAATTCGAACTTCGTGTGCCTAGATGGATGAGTTAAAGATTTCTAGCCTGTTTATTAGTACCCCAGTTTATAAGCAACACTACAGGCCTTCCGTTTCATCATAGCTTTTCAATCCACTGTACAAACATAAGACTCCGTTACTGTTAACCTTTACCCATTTGCTCAATGCGATTTCTGCTGCTTCAGTATACAGGCTCAAGTAATTCCCATTATGCCATGCCCTGTGTGCACCTTCTGGAAGTTACCTGATCTGGAAGTTAGCCCATGCACAGAAGTTAGCCCATGGACAGCAAAGATCTGGGATATTTCCAAATCTGGTTGTGGAAGGGCTTGGAAATCTATAACCACAACCAGGTGGAGGACACCTGTTTCAGGAGGGGGTTATAAAATATGAAGCGAAACTAGGGAAAGGGAGTTGTGATCACGGTTCCAAGGGCTCCACACCCATCTTGGAGTTAAGGGGCACTCAGGTCTCCAATTCGTGACCCGTAGCCCTACCTCTGCTAGATCCAGGTCTTTAGTAACCCAGGCTTGAGATTTCAAACCCCATCCCCCAATGCCAAACTCCCTTGTCCCAGCTGGGAGGCCCCCAGGGCATTTCTGAACATGGCCATCTCCAGTTCGCAGAAATCTGTGTGTTGCTGCAAATAAAGGATGACAAGAGACCACAGCCTACGAATGCGAGCAGCGTCAAGTCAGCAACAATCTTCCAGTTATCGAGAAGTCGGAGACGTCTGATTCTCTTTCTTCCTCACATTTACTAAGAGGTATCTTCTTGCCTCCCTGCCCTCCACGTTAAGAGGGGCTATTCCGAAAGACTTCCTTGCCCCCTTTCTTTTCAATTTTTCCACTTCCAAACTCCTACTGAAAGACGAAGAAAAGAGACCACAGAACAAGGTAGAAAGAAGTTTCTTAGAACACCTTCTTTTCTAGGTTCTCAAGGCGTCCCCTTTAAGGAACCAGGCCCACCTCTTTCCCATTCATCTACTGGCTTTCCTTCCTGTCCGTCACTCTACCTTTAAGAATATTTCCTGTTCCTTCAACCCAACTTGCACACCTCCGCCCCCCGGCCCTCCTCATTGGGCCGCCCGAACCCCGTTCACTCCTTGGTTTTTTCTCCGCCTCCTCCCGCCCTCTAAGCCTAGCGCTACGGCATTCTGTCTTCTTATTGGCTATCATGGCAGCGTTCCCGCAGCCTGATTGGCGGGCTGAGTGACAGAGGCGGGAGCGCGGCGCGCCCAGGGTAGGCTGTTCGCTTGCCGAGCTGCGGCCGCGGGAGGGGCGGGGAAGGGCGGGGGGAGGGGGGCTGGGAAAGTTGAGGCCGCGCTGCTGCCGGGTCTCCGGCCTTGAGGGCTCGGGCTCGCAGCGGCGGCGGTGGCCGTAAAAAGAGGCGGCGGGGGCGGGGGGAGAGGAGGGCCTGGGCCCGCGCTCCCCCAGCCCCGGAGGAGCAGGCGGCGGCCGCGGACGGAGAGATTCGTCCAGACGGTCAGACACTCTTGCCTTCCCCTCCTGGGATCATGACCCAGGCGGGGGTCTTCGCCGTCCCCGCCGCCACCGCGGCCGAGACCGCGCAGCCGGCGGGTAAGTGACTGCGGGAGGGGGCCACTGACAGCCGGGGCGGGGGGCGGGGGCCGGGGCTGCGGGGGCGGCTCCGGGGGGCGGCCCCGGGCTCAGCTCCACCCACCCCCTTCCTGCTCCCGGAGGCCAGGGCTGCGCTAAGTGCGCCTCCTTCCTGGGGACCCCTGCGTGCAGCACCTCGTGGGGTGCCAGCGTCCGCGGCGTGCGCACCCCTCTTCTCCCGCCCGCCCTGTGTCCCCGGCTGCCAGGCCCGTGGGGGGCTCGCACTGCGCCCCAACTTGTAGATGCGCTCGGGGCGAGAGGGGCCCCACGCTGCCCTGAGTGCATAAAGAGCTGGGCAGCCAGGTTCACACCAGATGGCCTTTGCCCGCCTCCTTCTCCTTTTCCTGTCTTCTTCATTCCCCTTCTTTGCTCGCCCTCTGAATTTCTTTCGTACCCGTTCGTCAGACTCATGTGGCTTGCTGTTTCCCTCTCACCCCTCTGTCGAAGTGTTAGGCTTGTGTTTTCTTTTTAGAAGCCTTTCTTTTGCTTTCTGAATAGAAGCAGTGCCAAGTGAATGACCAACTCTTGAAATCTACTTTCTTGTATCCGGATGAAATATAAGATTCCTGGGCTCTTGTTCATGTTTACAATTTTGATAGTTGAATTCACCCCACTCGTTCTTGAAGCTTGTCCTCCCAACCCTCCCCGTTACATTGGGATATGGTCCTTTGCGTTTATTAACTTTATCTGGAAATAAGAGACTGCATAAACCAAAGTGCAGAATTTCAACTTCCGTTCTCATAACATTTTTACCATCAAGTAGATACAGTAACCTAACACCACACAAAACAAGACACTCGTGGCCAACTGTGTAGGTAAAGAAGACATTTCCTTACCTATAAACAACGTACAGATTTCTTGAATAAATCTTACGGTGAGTAACGTGGATCCTGAAACATATTCAGGTTTGCTCTTTTGTAAAGAAAACCAAACAGACAAACTTACTTTTTAAAGGATCAACAGGCTGTCCTACTCTCCATTCACCTTGATGACTGTTTTCTCCCTCTCAGGACTCTTGTTTAATAACATAGTACAGAGTTGTTGTTTGGGATACATGTGTTGTTTCTCTTTATACTCAAAGTATTTGTTACAAAATAAGTAAAATACATTGTAATGGCACTTCTGAAAGCAGAAGTAATGTATCCATGCAAGAATGAATACTTAATCTTAAAGCAGTTTTGCTTTAGTCTAAGCCAAGCTTGTGCAACCCGCGCCCAAGGATGGCTTTTAATACAGCCCAAGACAAGAAGACAAATTCGCAAACTTTCTTTTATTTTTTTTTGAGACGGAGTCTCGCTCTGTCGGCTGGGCTGGAGTGCAGTGGTGTTATCTCAGTTTACTGCAACCTCCGCCTCCTGGGTTCAAGCAATTCTCCTGCATCAGCCTCCTGAGTAGCTGGGATTACAGGCGCACGCCACCAGCCCAACTAATTTTTTTTTTTTTTTCCACTAGAGACAGGGTTTCTCCGTGTTGGCCAGGCTGGTCTTGCACTCCTGACCTCAGGTGATGCACCTGCTTCGGTTTCCGAAAATGCTGGGATTACAGGCATGAGCCGCCGCTCCCGGCCTCAAATCTGTAAAATTTCTTAAAACATTATGAGATTTTTGTGTGTGATATTTATTTATTTATTTATTGAAGCTCATCAGCTGTCATTAGTGTTAGTGTATTTTATGGGTGGCCCAAAACAATTCTTCTTCCCAAGTGGCCCAGGGAAGTCAAAAGATTGGACACACCTGGTCTAAGCTAAAAGACTTAGATGTACGTGGGTATTGGGATCTCTCTGTATTTAGGAGTTTTGCAAAATCTGGAAGCAGCCTAGAACATTCTCTAATATAAAAGGAGTGCATTGCAGGGATATAAGAGCAGCTTAGAATTGAAGTACTTATTTGCTAGGTTAGTCGTCTATGGAACATCATGGAAGTAAAATTCTAAAGTTGTAGACCTTACACTCAATGAACCAGTCATGTATGAGAAATTGGTGGGTACTTTTCCTATTTTCAGAGCTTAGCTTTGTCAACAAGGGAAAAGAAACACTAAGAAAACTGAGAATTTTTAACTCAGGTTAGAAGATAAGCTTCAACAGGTTATCAGCTCAAATTTGTTGCTTATAAACAGGGTCTTAAATCAATCTTGAGCCTTAGTCATATCTGTCATGCTTTACCTCTCTGTTCTCTAGCCCAGTGGTTCTCAATTCAGACTGTACATGAGCATCACCTTGTGTGTCTTTAAGTTTTAATGCCCAGGCCACTTCCCCCAGAAATTCTCTTATTTTTGATATGGAGTAAAGCTCTGCCTTGGGCATATTTTTTAAAGCTCTCCAGGTGATTCTGTTCAGTAGCCCTGGCTAAGAACTCCCATGAGACTAGAACAGTGTCCAAAAGCTAAGCTTGTGTTCTGGGCTTTTCTAAATCAGGCTTCACTCATGTGTCCAACTTTCCCCCCACTGCTTTTGCTAAAGATGTTGACCTTTCTCAGGATATGGACACCTTTACTCTCTTCCTCCCTCCTGCCAACAATAGTTCTAATTACACTTTTATGAAAGTTTTCTGGGTAGCTTACTCTAGTTCTTAGTGATCGACTGCCTTTGAACTTCTATGCTACATGTTTAAAAGATTCTCTTTAGGCTTACAGTATGTGGCAGTTTAAGTTCTGTGTGTGTGTTTCATTGTTCTCAAATGTAATGATAAGGAATATTTTATTTTTCATCTCTTCTGCAGTGGTTTTCTTTAAGTTGGACTGGTTTGGTTTGGAACCCTTCTGACTCTTCCTGCAACCATAGTTTTAGGTTTGATTTCATCTGATGTATGTTAGTAGCTTCCTCATACCTTAACTACCATTGAATTCATGTATAGACATCCGTTTTTTTTTTTTTTTTCCATATTTTTTCTTGATTTCATTAGTAGGTTATTTATCTTCCATGGCCCCATAACAGTTTGTACTTGTTTCTGTGTTAGCACTTAGCACATTGCCATAAGTATGTGTTTTCATGCCTTCCCCACCATACTGCTAACCAGGGCCTCCAGGTTGAGCAACTCCAGGGGGTACCATTCAGATATTCTTGAATACCATTGCAACATGGCAGAAATAGAGCTCCACCAACATAGGAACTATTTTATCTTTGTATTCTTAGGACCTAACATTGCATTTGTGATTACTAGGCGGTTAATAAATGTTCTTGAATGAGTAAATGACTGCCATGTTATATATTATAAAAAGATAGCCATATACATCTTGAACATAAGTTGATTTGGCATTAATTGATTTTGCTATTAACTATTTTATGTCCTATACTCCCATTATAGATTTGTTAAAGGTTAGTAGAATCTAAGTGATTGTAGTTGTGACAGACCCCTTAAATGTGTAAACTTCCTTCCAATATGCACAGGCATATATGTGTCTTGAGTCTTTTACTCTGTGCTGTAAAGTTGTACACTTATTATTCATAAAATACTTATGGAACTCTTGCTAAGAGAAACGTGGTTAACTGTCCAATTGGATAATTTTTCTTTTTCTCATTAAAATTTCCATATGGGGAAAACTACACTACTTCAGAAGGCCGGATCTTTTAATTAGATCAGTAGGGCATAATAAGTTGTTTCTATTAGTGTGCTAATACTGTGTTTTTAATTCAGTTCACCAAGTATTTATTGGGTGTTTACTATGTGCCCAAAGCTGTTAGGTGCTAAAGAGAATACAGAAATAGTAAATGGTGGACTCGGCTCGTAAGAACTTTTTAGACTTATTGGGAGGATTGTTTAAGGAACTCAATGGAGTATTCATTAGATGCTAAATTAAACATAAGTACGTAAAATCTATGATGTAATGATTAATACAAAAAAAGGAAAGGTCAGATTTTCTTTCAGCAGACATTTATTACTCAATTACTGAGTGCTAATTGTTGAGGATAGAAACATGAAATTTATTATAGTCTGGTGGTGAAAACTAGTAAGTATACAGATTGTATTTCATGTTAAGACATTGTGGAGTATTAGGATGTTTGGGAGTATGAAGAAGGGTTTTAGTCTAACCTCTAAGGCAGGGGTCCCCAAATGGCCTATTAGGAACCAGGCCACACAGCAGGAGATGAGCTACCCTCCTGTCAGATCAGTGGCAGTATTAGATTTTCATAGGACCGCGAGCCCTATTTTGAACCACACATGCAAAGGATCTAGGTTGCGCGTTCCTTATGAGAATCTAATGCGTGAGATAGATGGAACAGTTTCATCCCAAAACCATCCGCTGCACTCCCTGTCCGTGGGAAAATTGTCTTCCACGAACCAGTCCCTGGTGCCAAAAAGGTTGGGACCACTGCTCTAGGGGTCAGAGAAAGCTTTAAAGAGGATAATGAAGAGTTCTCAGGAATTCCATAAACAGCAGAAACCAAAGTGAAGGAGATAGGGAGAAGAAATTTGTGGTGTCACTACTATCTACCTTTGTATCATTTGAGGGACCAATTTCTCTTTGATTATAAACCATAGAAATTGAATTTGGCTAACTTAAGCAGCAAATGGATACTGGATAAACTCACAGAAAGAAAGGAAGATAGAATAATGAAGCCTTGGGAAGGCCAGGAAAACAGAAGCTCCCAGGAGCACAAGGCTCCATGGGGCTAACTCAGCCTCAGCAAGCTTTCCTGCTTGTGCAGGGAGTCTTCTTAGTTAGCCCCATGCCCACCCCAGAGGTGAGCCCGTGTTTGATGGTCCCATCAGATTTCAGGAATGGGACAGAGAAGATCTCCAAAGGAAAGGCAGGATATGATTGTCAGAAGGCCAAAACAACAGATTTCTTACAAAGTTCGTTGGATTTGGCAGTGCAGAAGTCGTTTGGTGAGCTTGGTGTAAGCAGTTTTAGGAAGAAAAGTCAGGTAACAGCTGGTTGAAGAGTGAATAGGAAGTGAGGAAGGGCGGGTAGTAAGTATAAACAACTTGTTCAAGAAGCCTGGTGGTTGGGAGGAAGAATGGGGACACCTATAGGGAGTTGCAAGATCAGGAGAAAAATCATTTTAGGTTTTTACATAGAAAACATTGAATAAGGATTTATTTTTATTTTTGTTGAGATGGCGTCTCACTCTGTCTCACGGGCTGGAGTGCAGTGGTGCAATCTTGGCTCACTGGAACCTCCGCCTCCTGGGCTCAAGCCATCCTCCTACCTCAGGCTCCTGGTTAGCTGGGATTACAGGTTTGCAGCACCATGCCTGGCTAATTTTTGGTATTTTTGGTAGAGATGGTGTTTTGCTTTGTTTCCCAGGCTGATCTCAAACTCCTGAGCTCAAGTGATCCACCTCCCTTGGCCTCTCAAGGTGCTGGGATTACAGGTGTGAGCCACTGTGCCTGGCCCTGAAGAAGGATATTTTTAATGGAAAAGTACAAAGAGGGAAGGAGGGATTAATAATATATGAGAGAAAAGGGATATTCTATAAGAAGTTTACTAAGTAGTGAGAGTGATAGAGTCCATAGTATAGGTAGAGGGTTTAGTTTTGCTAGAAATACTAGGAAAGATTTTATAGAGGAGGATAGACTTGCCCCGGACTTTAAAGGGTTAGTAGGATTTGGATCAACAGAGCAAAGTGGAAAGGTCCTTTCAGTGGGGAAATGGCATGGATTTAGCACAAAGTGAACTAGCTGATAAGGTGCACAGGGATAAACCTGTCTGAATTGAAGAGGAGGGAAGGGTAGATGGCATGGTTAGCTAGAAAACCCTCCTTTTATGTGTGTTGTGCTAGGTGGAAGTGGGTAGGTGAGACCTGCCAGTGAAGAAGGTACAGTCATGAATGCCAAGACCTGGAGTTTGGATGTGATGCAGTAGATCATGGAAAATAGTCCTGTAGATTCTGAAGCAGGAGAGGACATGGTAAATGTGCCGAATTGAAAAGACTGATAAGACATTGGGGCATAAACTCCATCAAATGGGAGAAAGGCTGAGGGCAATAACAAAGACTGCCTAAGGCCAGACATGTGTAAAATGGGGCCTAATCTAAGGTGGTCATAACAAAGGGGAAGAGATGAGCATTATGAAAATAATTGATAGGATTTGGTGAGAAGATATGAAGATTATTTTTGGGTCTAGAGCCAGGTTAAACTTTTGGTGTCATTGATAAAATGGAGAACTTGGAAATACATATCTTAAGAGAAAAGGGAATTTAACACATTCCAAACAGACTTGTTAATTTGTTCAAAATGCAATGTTCTGAAGAGAGATTTGGAGCAAAGTTAGAGTTGAAAGGTAGCTTTCTTACAAAAACATAAAGGCTTTTACACAGAAACAGTTTGGACCTTTGTAGGGAAAAAGCAAACCTGAAAAAGAGAAGAGAGTGTTGAACCTTGGAATTCAAAGGAGAAAGAAAAGTGTCCGTGTTAGAGAAAGAGGATGCATAATAGGAGAGGAGAAAGACAACCTAGGAGAGAGAATTTCAAGAAAGAGAGAGATCAGCAGCCTCAAATCCTGCCAAGAGGGAAATCATCTATGATTGGTGAAAAATAGCCCCTGACCTCCAAGGAAGCAGCTGTGGTTGGCTGGAGCAGCCAGAAGGTTTAGGAGACACTGGCCAAGTTGGAGAGGTGAGAAGTTTCACAGGAACATGGGGAGAGAAATAGACTTGTAGGCAGAAAAGGCAGTAAATTCTTGTTTAACATGCGGAAAATCCTTGCATTTTGGAAGGAGAGATGGTTAAGAGAGAAAATAAAGTGCTAAAGAGGAAAGAATCAAATATAAAGTCCCTTTTCTCAGATCAAATAATTAAGAAGTCCTGGAGGCCTGAAATGATATATTTATAGATTTATAGGATTTATGGTAAATGTAGAATACAGTTAAGGAACTTGGACCAGATGACTTGACTTCTATCTTCTCAGTAAATTAAGGGGGAAATGGAAGAAAGACAACTAACATGTATTGAGCACTTGCTATGTACCAGGCACTTTGCTAGATCCATAAAATGTATCATCATGTAAACTCGGAACAGTCCTCTGAGAAGCTGGTGAGACTCTCCCAGTTTTAAATGTGAGGATGCTGAGACTCTAAAGGGTACTTATTTCAAAATCAGATAGCCAGTACCTGCCAGCTTTGAGATGTGATCCTAAGTCTGACATCAAAGGCTTTTTCTATTTACTATACAATTTCATTCATTGATGTGAGGTGAAGGGTACGTGGCGGCTTAACAGCATCTGTATTTTTATTTTTATTTTTTTTGAGACAGAGTCTCGCTCTGTCACCCAGGCTGGAGTGCAGTGGCACAATCTCGGCTCACTGCAAGCTCCGCCTCCTGGGTTCACGCCATTCTCCTGCCTCAGCCTCCCGAGTAGCTGGGACTACAGGCACCCCCCCACCACGCCCGAATAATTTTTTTTGTATTTTCAGTAGAGACAGGGTTTCACCATGTTAGCCAGGATGGTCTCGATCTCCTGACCTCGTGATCTGCCCACCTCAGCCTCCCAGAGTGCTGGGATTACAGGTGTGAGCCACCACACCCGACCAGCATCTGTATTAATGACCTCAGTGGCTGTGCTTTGGAATCATTTCAGGAGTTTTGAAAAATTCTTGCACCTCACCTCAGTCACTCATTCCTTCATTCAACAAATACTTGTTGATTACTCACTTATGTGCCTAGCATGATTCTAGGCACTTAGAGTACATCGGTGAATGAAACACACTCAAATACCTGCCCTCAAGAACACTATATCCTGTATACCGAACCAGTCTCTGGAAACGAATTCTGGTGATTCTGATGAGTATTCAGTTTTCAGAACCACTGCTCTAGGAGTAATTGATGAGAGACAGACTAGGTTTGCTGAGTGTGAATTCAAAATGGGCCTTCTGGCCAGGTGCGGTGGCTCATGCCTGTAATCCCAGCACTTAGGGAGGCCAAGGTGGGCGGATCACAAGGTCGGGAGTTCGAGACCAGCCTGGCCAACATGGTGAAACCCTGTCTCTACTAAATATACAAAAAATTAGCTGGGCGTGGTGGTGAGTGCCTGTAATCCCAGCTACTTGGGAGGCTGAGGCCTTAGGAGAATCACTTTAACTCGGGAGGTAGAGGTTGCATAGAGCCGAGATCACATGATTGCACTCCAGCTTGGGAGACAGGGCGAGAGTCAGTGCAGATGGCACTGAGGGCCATTCAGTAACAGAGGAGAAAACATTACTGGTAGGTGATCATAGATCAAGAAACTAGCCTAAGACCAACGAGTTAAACTTTGAATTAGCTGACCCTGGAGTCAGTTTTACAGTTATACTACAAAGCAAACTTATTAATGATTATAATAATATTTTACATTTGTATAAGTTTAGCTATACTAGTTTCAGAAGACCATTGTTCGTTCAATAAGCATTTGAGTTACACATTGTGCGTGTATTGTGCTAAGCCCTTGGGATAAAAGAACAAAGTTGTTCTTGCCTTAAAGGACCTTGGATGTGTATGATGTCAGTTGATCCTTAAAAGAACTATGAGGAGTGGAGTTAGCATTCTGGAACCAATTTATATGGCTATTAGGTTTGAGGAAATTAGTAAAAGTAATTGTAGATATTGGGAGCCAGATTTCTCACTGTCAGAAAGATATTACAAATAAGCAGGGGGGAAGACTATACTGAGCCCTGTGGTGCTAGATTAGAATCAGAGATGTAAGTATAAACTCATGCTTATTTTAATATAAATACAGATAGATACAGAGGCAAATGTAGATCTATGTCTATACATGGGTTAATAGACATACATTATAGCTGTGTCTGCTGAGAAGGCCTGGAAGCAGTGATACCCCAGTAGCAATGAGAACAGGCAGCACCTAGATCTTGGTTTGTAAATTCCATTCTCCAATGAAAGGAACAAAAATTCCTTGGATGGAAAGCTGATTCTAAGAGTGGGGCAGGGGAAACACAAGATGAGCCTGGAGTATCTTGTAGTACCAAAAAGTAAGGAAGTACTAGGAAGGGGGGGGGGTGTGTGTGCGCGCATGCGCGCGCCCGTGTGTGCATAAAGGGCACAACAGCTAATCCAAAAGAGCAGCCAATGGCCAATGTGTGGACAATTTGAACAACATATTAACCCTAGCATTGAATTGTGATCTGAAGAATACAATGAATCTCCATGAGTCCATCCTGATATAAATAAATTATTGAATAAATAAATAGGGGAGAAGTGACAGATCTTCCTTGCAGAATAATTATAAATATATTTACATAATCCTTTTTCTAAGAGGTAGAGATTAATTCTCCTCACTTTGAGTGTGGGCTAGACTTTGTATTCACTTCCAAAAAATAAAGAACAAAAAGGGGAAAATCGTAATATAGAAATAGATACTTGAATAGTGTTAACAGGAAATTTAAGGAGGAAAAGAGTACTTCTTTTCACAACTCCTTCGGTATGATCTGAGTAGATTAATACAAGCATATTTCATTTGCATAATGAAAAAATCTAGTTAAGTAACAAAAAGAATAAGAAAGTAGGAAAATAAGAATTACTGTAATTATTGTTGAAAAGCTGGGAAAGATGTCATGTATAGATCACAAGCACTGAGGAGGGGATGAGGCAGAGCAAGATGGCTGAATAGAACCCTCCAGCAATTGCCCCCATGCTGCAGAACAACTATCCACATAAGAACCAAATATCAGGTGGCCAGGCACTGTGCCTCACACCTGTAATACTGGCAAGTTGGGAGGTTGAGGTGGAGGATTGCTTAAGGCCAGGAGTTTGAGACCAGTTTGCTCTACATAGTGAGACCCTGTCTCTACAAAGAAAACAAAATTGGGTAAGTGATCACAGTACCTAGTTTTAGCATCATATCAAGGAAGGAGACACTGAAGAGGGTAGGAAAGACAGCCTTGAATTGCCTACACCACCCTTTCCCCCTCCTCCAGCCATGCAGAGAGAATCTCTGTGCTTGCGGGAGGGAGAGCAAAGTGACTGTGCAACTTTTCATTGGAATTCAGTGCTGCTCTGTCACAGTGGAAAGCAGCGCAGGGCAGAATTGAGCTGATGCCCACAGAGGGAGCATTTAGACCAGCCCTTGCCAGAGGGGAGTCTTCCATCCTATCAGTTGGAACACGAGTTCCAGCTAGCCCCACCACTGAGGGCTAAAGTGCTCTGGTGTTCTAAATGAACTTGAAAGGCAGTCTAGGCCACAAGGCCTGCAATTCCTGTGCAAGTCCTAGTGCTGCAATGGGCTTGGAACCAGTGAACATGGGGTGCACACGACCTAGTGAAATACTAGGTGAAGTGGCCAAAGGAGTGCTTGCATCACCACTCCTCCAACTCCAGACATCACAGCTTGCAGCTCCAGGAGAAAAGGGAAAAGTAAAGAGGATTTTGTCTTGCAACTTGGATTCCAGCTCAGCCACAGTAAAATAAAGCCCCCATTCTAGACTATAGCTTCTGGATGACAATTCTAGACCAACCCTGTGCCAGAAGGGAACCCACTGCCCTAAAGAGAAGGCTACACTCCTGGCAGAATTCACCACCTGCTGACTAAAGAGCCATTGGGTTTTGAATAAACATCAGCAGTAGCCAGGCAGTAGTTGCCGTGGGCCCTGGGCAAGACCCAAAACTGCTGATTTCAGGTGTAACCCAGCACATTTCTCATCTGTGGTGGCCATCAGGAGAGACTCCTGCTTGAGAAAAGGAGAGGGAAGAATAAAGAGGATTTTGTTTTATAACTCAGGTACCAGCTCAGCCACAATAAAATAAAGCACCAAGTAGATTCCTGGAGATTCCAGGCTTTGGCTCCTGGAGTGCATTTCTAGACCCCCCACTGGGCCAGAATGGAACCCACAACCCTGAAGGGAGAGACCCAGTCCTGGCAGGATTCATCATCTGCTCAGTAAAGAGCCCCTGGGCTTGAATAAACATCAGTGATAGTCAGGAGATAGTTGCCACAGGCCTTGGGCAAAACCCAATACTGTACTGGCTTCAGGTGTGTCCCAGCAGTCTCAGTGGGTTTATCCACAGGAGCGTTGCATGACTCCACCCCCAACTCCAGGCAACTCAGCATGAAGAAAGAGACTCCATTTGCTTGGGGGGAAGTAGAGGAAGAGAACAAGAGATTCCGCTTGATATGTTAGGGAATTCTGGATCTTTCTCAAGACCACTAAAGTGGTACCTTTGCAGAAGTCACAGCATTACTGGACTTGGGAGTGCCCCCTAATGTACATATGGTTGCAGTTACCAAAGACTTAGATTACAACACTTATTTCCTGTTGAATAACTTAGAAAGCCTTCTGAAGAAGTATGGGTACAAACAAGCCAATCAAACAAACTGGAATAAATATCTAACTTTTCAGTGCACAAACATTGACAAACATCCACAAGCATCAAGGCCATCCAGGAAAACATGACCTCACTGAATGAACTAAATAAGGCACCAGTGACCAATTCCAGAGTGGCAGAGATATCTGACTTTTGAGACAGAGCATTCAAAATAGCTGTTTTGAAGAAGCTTAACAAAATCCAAGATAACACAGAGAAGAAATTCAGAATCCTATCAGGTAAATTTAACAAAGATGTTAAAATAATTAAAAAGAATCAAGCAGAAATTCTGGAGGTGAAAAATTCAGTAGACAAACTAAAGAATGTATCAGTCTCTCAACAGTAGAATGGATCAAGCAGAAGAAAGAATGAGTAAGCTTGAAGACAGGCTATATGAAAATACTTGGAGGAGGCAAAAGAAAAAAATATGAAGCATGCCTACAGGATTTAGAAAACAGCTTCAAAAGGGGAAATCTAAGAGTTATTGGTCTTAAAGAGGAAGTGGAGAGAGAGATTGAGGTAGAAAGTTTATTCAAAGAGATAATATTGGAGAAATTTCCAAATCTAGAGAAAGATACCAGTATTCAAGTCTAAGGAGGTTATAGATCACCAAGAAAAATTAAAGAAGACTACCTCAAGACATGTAATAATCACACTCCCAAAGGTCAAGGATAAAAAAGGATCCTAAAAGCAGCAAGGGAAAGAAAAAAATGACATATAAAGCATTTCCAGTATGTTTGGCCACAGATTTCTCAGTGGAAACCTTACAGACCGGAAGAGAGTCAGATGACATATTTAAAGTGCTGAAAGAAAAAGACTTTTATCCTAGAATATTATATCCAGTGAAAATACACTTCAAACATCAAGAGGAAATAAAGACTTTCTCAGACAAACAAAAGCTGAGGGATTTTGTCAACACCAGACCTGTCCTACAAGAAATGTTGAAGGGAGTTCTTCAGCCTGAAGAAAAAGATGTTAACAAGCAATAAGAAATTGTCTGAAGGTATGTGGTAACAGTAAATATGTAGACAAATACAGAATATTTTAACATTGTAATTCTAGTGTGTAAGCTACTCATGTCTTGAGTAGGAAGACTAAAAGACAAATCTATCAAAAATAATAACTACAACATTTTAAAAAGTAGTGTAATAAGATATAAGTAGAAACATCAGAAGGTTAAAAAGCAGGGGATGGGCCAGGCATGGTGGGTCACGCCTGTAATCTCAGCACTTTGGGAGGCCAAGGTGGGTGGATCACGAGGTCAAGAGATCAAGACCATCCTGGCCAACATAGTGAAACCCCGTCTCTACTAAAAATATAAAAATCAGCTGGGCTGGGCATGGTGGCACGTGCCTGTAGTCCCACCTACTCGGACGGCTGAAGCAGGAGAATTGCTTGAACCTGGGAGGTGGAGGTTGCAGTAAGCTGAGATCACACCACTGTACTCCAGCCTGGCAACAGAGTGAGACTCCATCTCAAAAAAAAAAAAAAAACAAACAAAAAAAACGGGATGAAATTTAAGTGTAGAGTTTTGTATCTGATGTAAAAAAAAAAAAAAAAAGATTCAGATTTTCTGTTTACTCTTATGTTCATGAAGTAAACTATAGTTTTTAAAACCAGATAATAGTTTTTATACATAAAAACTAGAGTTTTTATCAGTTTTCTCTTGGCTTGTTTGTTTTTGCAATCAGAGTTAGATTGTCATTAGTCAAAATAGTGGGTTATAAGATGTTATTTGCAAGCCTCATGGTAACCTCAAGTCAAAAAAATACAATAAATACACAAAATGTATAAAGCAAGAAATTAAAACATACCACCAGAGAAAAACACTGACATGAGAAGGAAGAGAAGACCATAAAACAACCAGAAAACAGAAAACAAAATGGCGGGAGTAAGTTTTTACCTATCAATAATAATATTGAATGTAAATGGGCTAAACGCTCCAATCCAAAGACATAGAGTGGCTGAATGGGTTAAAGAGGAAGAAGAAGAAGAAGAAAAAACCCCAATGATCTGTTTCCTACAACAAACGCACTTCTCTTATAAAGACACACACACATAGACTGAAAATAAAGGGATGGAAAAGATATACCATAGAAATGGAAACCAAAATAAGAGCAGGAGTAGCTATACTTACATCAAATAAAATAGATTTCAAGACAAAAACTATAAAAAGAGACAACATCATTATATAATTTTAAAGGGAACATTTCAGCAAGAGAATATAACAACTGTAAATATACATGCACCCAATAAGGGAGCACCCAGATATATAAAGTAAATATTATTATATCAAAAAGAGAGATAGACCCCAATACAATAATAGTTGGAGACTTCAACACTTCACTTTCAGCATTGGACAGATTATTCAGGCAGAAAATCAATAAACATTAGACTTAATTTGCACTATTGACCAAATGGACTTAATAGATATTTATAGAACATTTCATCCAGCAGCTGCAGAATATACAGTTTTCTCCTCAGCACATGGATCATTCTCAAGGATAGATCCTATGTTAGGCCACAAAGCAAGTGGTGTTTTTTGTTTGTTTGTTTGTTTGTTTTGTTTTGTTTTTGTTTTGTTTTGCAAGACAGGGTCTCACTCTGTCGCCCAAGCTGAAGTGCAGTGGCATGATCATGGCTCATTGCAACCTCAACTTCCCAGGCTTAAGTGATTCTTCCACCTCAGTCTCTGCAGTATTTGGGACTACAGGCACATGCCACCTATCTGGATACTTTTTTCTATTTTTTGTAGAGATAGGGTCTCATTATATTGCCTAGGCTGGTCTTGAACTCCTAGGTTCAAGCAGTCCTCCCACTTCTGCCTCCCAGAGTGATGGGATTACAGGTATGAGCCACTGTGCCTGGACAAAGTCTTAAAACATTTTTAGCTGGGCTTCGCTGGTGGCTTACGCCTGTAATCCCAGGACTTTGGGGGGCTGAGGCGGGTGGATCACAAGGTCAAGAGTTCAAGACCAACCTGGCCAAGATGGTGAAACCCCGTCTCTAGTAAAAATGCAAAAAAATTAGCCAGGCATGGTGGTGGGCATCTGTAATCCCAGCTACTTGGGAGGCTGAGGGAGAGAATTGCTTGAACCCAGGAGGTGGAGGTTGCAGTGAGCTGAGATCGCATCACTGCGCTCCAGCCTGGGTGACGGAGTAAGACTCCATCTCAAAAAACAAAAAATTGAAATTGAAATAATCTTGCTGAGTGTGATGGCTCATGCCTAATCCCAGCACTTTGGGAGGCCGAGGCTGGCGGCTCACCTGAAGTCAGGAGCTTGAGACCAACCTGGCCAACATGGCAAAACCCCGTCTGTACTAAAAATCCGAAAAAAAAAAGAAGAAAAGAAAGCCAGGCATGGTGGTGAAATAATATCAAGTATCTTCTCTGATCACAGTGGAATAACGCTATAATCAATAATAAGAGAAACTTCGGAAACTGTGTGAATATAGGAAAATTAAACAATATGCTCCTCAGTGATCAGTGGGTCAATAAACAAATTAAGAAGGAAATTAAAAAATTCCTTAAACGAAAATGGAAACACAGCATACAAAACCCTATGGGATACAGCAAAAGTGGTAATAAGAGGAAAGCACCCACATCAAAAAAGTAGAAAAACTTCAGACTGGCCATAATGGCTCATGCTTGTAATCCCAGCGCTTTGGGAGGTCGAGGCAGGCAGATCACCTGGGGTTAGGAGTTCAAGACCAGCCTGGCCAACATGGTGAAACCGCATCTCTACTAAAAACTACAAAAATCAGCCAGGCGTGCTGGTGGGTGCCTGTAATCCCAGTTACTCGGGAGGCTGAGGTAGGGAGAATTGCTTGAACCTGCGAGGTGCAGGTTGCAGTGAGCCAAGATCGCACTACTGCACTCCAGCCTGGGTGACAGAGTGAGACTCTATCTCAAAAATAAAAATAAAAAGTAGAAAAACTTCAAATAAAGAACCTAACAGTACATCTTAAGAAACTAGAGAAGCAGTATCAAAGCAAACTCAAAAGTGTGGAAGAAATTAAGTAAAGATCAGAGCAGAAATAAGTGAAATGGAAATGAAAACAAAAACAATAAAATAGATTGACAAAACAAAACCTTTTTTTTTTTGTTTGGAGACAGAGTCTCACTCTGTCACTCAGACTGGAGTGGCGCGTGATCTTGGCTCACTGCAACCTCCGCCTCCTTGGTTCAAGTGATTCTCCTGCCTCAGCCTTAAATTACAGGCATGTGCCACCACACCCGGTGAATTTTTATGTTTTTAGTATAGACAGGGTTTTGCCACGTTGGCCAGGCTGGTCTTAAACTCCTCACCTCAAGTGATATGCCTCCCTCGGCCTCTCAAAGTGCTGGGATTACAAGTGTGAGCTACCGTAACCTGGCCAAAAAGTTTGTTTTTTGAAAAGATAAACAAAATCCACAAACCAAGACAAAAAGAGAGGAGACCCAAATAAAATAAAAAATGAAATAGACATACAGTGGATACCACAGAAATTCAAAGGATCATTACAGACTACTATAAGCAACTACATGCCAATAAATTGGAAAACCTAGAAGAAATAAATTCCTAGACACATACAACCTACCAAAATTGAACCATGAAGAAGTCCAAAACCTAAGTAGACCAATAACAAGTAATGATATCAAAGTCATAATTAAAAGTCTCCCAGCAAAGAAAAGCCCAGGACCCAATAGCTTCACTGCGGAATTCTACCAAACATCTAAAGAAGAACTAATACCAGTCCTGTGGAAACTATTAAGAAAAATAGAGGAAGAGGGAATACTTCAAACTCATTCTATGAAGCCAGTGTTACCCTGATACCAAACCAAAGACACATCAATAAAAGAAAACTACAGGCCAGTATCTGTGGCGAACATTGATACATCCTTGATCCTCCACTGCACTCCAAACTGGGCGACAAGAGCGAAACTCTGTCTCAAAAAAAAAAAAAAAAAAAGAAAGAAAGAAAGAAAGAAAAACAGATAAACAAACTCTGTTACAAATTCACATGCAGTTGTATATTTATACTCAGCAATAAAAATGAACAAATTACTAGATGAATTCAATAAAAATGAACAAACTACTAGATGAATTTCAGAAACATTATGCTTAATGAAAGCTTTACACAAAAGAATTCCCAACCAGTATATTTGTATGAAGTTTTATGGTGAAAAAATTTAGGATAGGGTTTGCTTCTGGAGTAGGGGAAGGGATTGACTTGAAAGGGTCATGAAATAACTTTCTCAGGCTGGGCACGGTGGCTCATGCCTGCAATCCCAGCACTTTGGGACGCCAAGATGGGTGGGTTGCTTGAGGTCAGGAGTTTGAGACCAGGTTGGCCAACATAGTGAAACCCCATCTCTACTAAAAATACAAAAATTAGCTGGATATGGTGGCGGGTGCCTGTAATCCCAGCTACTAGGGAGGCTGAGGCAGGAGAATTGCTTGAACTCAGGAGGCAGAGGTTGCAGTGAACGGAGATTGTGCCACTGCACTCCAGCCTGGGCAACAGAGCGAAACTCCATCTCAAAAAAAAAAAGAACTTTCTCTGGTGATTATGTTCTGTACCTTGATGGGGTTGGGTCATGCAGTTGTGTGCATTCGTCAGAACCCATTGAATATTATACATAAGATTTATGCAATTTATTATATGTAAGGTTTACCTCAAGGAAAAAAGTTTTGAAAAATACGATTTTGATGCAGGTTATCTGAGTACCACACTCGAGAAGTACTGGGTTTGACTAACGTCAGGAATAGTTCTTCCATAAAAGCATAATTCAGAGATTACTAATGTAATTCTTTGGCATTCAGAAACTAATGCAGCCAAAATATTAATGGAACCAGGTGCAGTGGCTCCAAGCACTTTGGAAGACTGAGACAGCAGGATCACTTGAGGCCAGGAGTTAAGAGAGAGACCAGCCTGGACAGCATAGCGAGAGCCCATCTCTACAAAAAATTAGCTGGGAATAGTGATGTGTGCCTGTATTCCTAGCTACTTAGGAGGCTGAGGTGGGAGGATCACCTGAGCCCAGGAGTTTCAGGCTGCAGTGAGCTGTGATCATGCCACTGCACACCAGCCTGGATGACAAAGCAAAATCCTTTCTCTAAAAACATTTTTAAAAATTAAAAAAAATTTTTAATGACACTTTAAATATTTTAAAGTGTGTATTTGTATTTAGTTATGTAAATATATTTAAAATGTAATTTCTTTATTAATAAGCTAATTATTAAGTGGACAGGGATTTATGAAAATATTGTATAGTTACTTTCCATAGATGCTCTTTTTTTTAGCATCAGGAATGCAATTTTAATAGCATGAACATTGGACCTCTAAATAATTTTACATTGAGATGGATATTCATAATGGCATTTGGTAAATGGGATGATTTTGATTTACAGTTGTATTCCTCTTTCAGTTAAATTCCTGGCTTTCACCTGAGTGCAAAGAATGTTTACTTATGTGATAGACCCTTAGTGTCATTGACTTTCTAAGATTTTAGATATTGGTTATTATGGACTGAGCCCAGAAAAAAAAAAAAGATTCTAGATGTTTAGACAGCTAGAACTTTTACTTTATGTCCCTTAATTATATGTGAAATTATCTGCAGACTTCCAAAAGGGCTGTAGGGGAAAGATTGGAACTAGGGTATTGGGCAGATGCTTGAATTTTCACCAATTAAAGATAACTGCCTGTGTTTCCAACTTTTTCCTGTCAGAATCACCTGGGGCACTTATTAAACTTCAGATCCCTCTCTTGAAGTTTCTAAAATTTTTCTGTACCTAAAAAACCAAAAACAAAAAAGAAAGAGAGAAAGGAAGGGAGCGAGGAAGGAAGGGAGGGAGAAGGGAAGGGAAGGAGAGGGAAGGGTAAGGCAGGGGAGGGGAGGGAGAGGAGGGGAGATCACCCAAAGAGATTGTTGAAAATGCAAATTCCTGGGCCCTACCCGGACCTCTCATTTGTCATGTTTGGAATGAAGCCCCCAAATTTACATTTTTAAAGAACACATGCAATGCAAAGGTCTGAGGACTGTCTTCTAGTGTCACTGCCTTAGGGGAAGGTCCCTGTGTAAGTTTTCAGGCAATCTTTTTTTTTTTTTTTTTTTTTTTTTGAGACGGAGTCTCGCTCTGTCGCCCAGGCTGGAGTGCAGTGGTGCGATCGACTCACTGCAAGCTCCACCTCCCGGGTTCACGCCATTCTCCTGTCTCAGCCTCCCGAGTAGCTGGGACTACAGGCGCCTGCCACCTCGCCCGGCTAATGATTTTTGTATTTTTAGTAGAGACGAGGTTTCACTGTGTTAGCCAGGATGGTCTCGATCTCCTGACCTCGTGATCCGACCGTCTCGGCCTCCCAAAGTGCTGGGATTACAGGCTTGAGCCACCACACCCGGCCAGTTTTCAGGCAATCTTACAAGAGAGAAGTAGGAGGTAGGAAATTGAAGGAAAGATAATTTTAGAATTGAGGACAGAAGTTAGGGTAAGACCCAAGTGGAGGACTTTGAGTAACCAGCAGCTAGTAAGGACCGAAGGGACAATGAGCGTGCATAAGAGAAAACAGAGAATCACCTCTTGGGGACCATCTATTGGCTGTAAGACTACCATCTTTGTGGGAGTGGAGCATTGGTAACCAAATAGGAAAGTGACTTTTGAGAGCAACTGCATTGATTTGCTTTCAAGTGGTGGGGAGAATTCAGGATCATCCTTCGTGGCACTAAAAATGTGCTTGCATGCCATAGGTTGTCAGCCTTTGCCTTACGTGGTGCTGATGGACACCTCGCAACTATAAACATTCATTGATTTTTCTCTTGTGTAGTAAGAAGAAAGCATAACCCATAGACCATCTTCTGGCAGAAGATGATACATTTGGATCAGAAACGGGAGGCATTGGAAGCCAGGAATCAAAAGTGAAGAAACTCTGCAAGCCCTTAGGTGAGAAGGTCACAGGGATTATTCATTTATTTATTTAATTACATGTCCCCCACCATCACCATATGGTTACCTATTGTGAGCTCATTGCTTTTAGGCTGATAGGTACTTCACAAATGGTAGGGAAAAAGTGGAATAGGAATAAGCTGCTGGACATGGGTTTTGATGACATGTTTCTCCACAGGCTGCTTCAGTCAGTACTTTCTGTCTTCCCCTTCCTGCATTCATGTCTACTTATTTCCCAGGACCCTTCTTCCTCCCTAGGGCTAAAGTTAACCTGAAATATCTCACTAACATTTAAAGCTAACATTTATTAAATCCTTATTACTACTAGGCAACATGGTCTTGTGCTGTCCCTGCAAAATTTCATTCCCTGCTCAGAACAATCCAAAAATGTAATACTGTTACTATGATTCATGGTGTAGATGAAGCATCTGAGGTTCTGAGGGTTATGTAACTTGCCCAAGACCTGACAGCTAGGAAGTGGCAGAAACAGATTTTAAACTCCTCATGCTTTCTGACTTCAGACTTCATACTTGCTACTTTTTCTCTCTCTCAGAGAAAAAAATGGGAAACCACACTACTTGCACCTCCTCCAGTGTACCACAGCAGGTATCCCAACTTGGTAGACTCATTTTGAAAGGTTGCTGATATGGTTTGGCTACGTCCCCATCCAAATCTCATCTTGAATTGTAGTTCCCATATTCCCATTTGTCATGGGAGGGGCCCAAGTGGGAGGTAATTGAATCATGGGGGCCGTTACCCTCATGCTGTTCTTGTGATAGTGAGTGAGTTCTCATGAGATGATGGTTTTATAAGGAGCTTTCCTCACTTTGCTCGCCACTTCTCCCTCCCTCCGCCATGTAAAGAAGGATATGTTTGCTTCCCCTTCCACCATGATTGTAAGTCTTCTGAGGCCTCCCCAGCCCTGAGGAACTGTGAATCAGTGAAACCTCTTTTCTTTATAAATTACCTAGTCTTGAGCATTTCTTCATAGCAACGTGAGAATGGACTAACACAGTAAATTGGTACTGGGAGTGGGGCACTGCTATAAGGATATCTGAAAATGTGAAAGCAACTTTGGAACTGGGTAACAGGTAGAGGTTGGAACAGTTTGGAGGGCTCAGAAGAAGACAGGAAAATGTGGGAAAGTTTGGAACTTCCTAGAGACTTGTTGAATGATTTTGACCAAAATGCTGATAGTGATGTGGACAAAGAAGTCCAGGCTGAGGTGGTCTCAGATGGAGATTAGGAACTTCTTGGAGACTAGAGCAAAGGTGACTCTTGCTATGCTTTAGTGAAGAAATTGGAAGCATTCTGCCTTTCCCTAGAGCTGTGGAACTTTGAACTTGAGAGAGATAATTTAGGTTATCTGGTGGAAGAAATTTCTAAGCAGCAAAGTGTTCAAAAAGTGACAGAGCACCATGATTGTAAGTTTCCAGAGGCCTCTCCAGCACTGTGGAACTGTAACTCAATTAACCCTCTTTCCTTTGTAAATTTCCCAGTCTCATGTATTTCTTTATGGCAGCAGGAGAACGGACTAATACAGTTGTCAGTCTCTGGGATATAAAAGCATCACAGCTTTCATTATGAAATTTTTGAAAGTCGGGGAAGAGAATGAAATCACCAAAATATCACTACCCTTACTTAACTATGATTAATATATTAATGTATTTGCTTTCCGGCCTTTTCCTATATATATGTATATTTTCCAATAGTGCATGTATTATTTAGTAGCCTGATAATTGAAATATATATAGAATTTTCATGCCCAGATTTTAATGACATTCAAATGATAATGTGAGACTTCTAGCAGTTTGAAGTTAAAGCCCAACAAATGAGTGAGTGAATGAATGCTTGCTTTCATGTATGGAATATTACATGTTTGTGTTCTTGTCATGTTTGTTTTTTTTGTGTTCAGAGTTGGGGACCATTGTTTTAGTTTAAATTCTGTATAACACTTCACGTGAACAAATAGCATACTCTCCCAACTCAAGTATGTTCTACCTATCTTTCCAGCTCTTGCTCAAATTCACATCCCCTTTAAGCTTTTCTTGATTTCCAAGCCTGCAGTGATATTTTTTCTACTCAAGTTTTCTCAAGTACTTTCTGGCTATACCTCACATTTGATATTCACCATTTTCCACATTTACTAATTATAGTACTTTTATCCTATTTTCTTATACTTCTATCTGCAACACCTAATCCAGTGCTTTTCAATGTCAGTTTTTTTTTTTTAGCATTTTAATATTCAAATCAAATGGCTATTGATCAATTTTTATAAGATTCTAGAATGACTAAGCTTTCTGGTGTGTCTTTCTATGCTTTTGTAGGTTCCTATTACTGTAACCA
Organism: Theropithecus gelada; assembly: GCF_003255815.1. Lineage (NCBI taxonomy): Eukaryota > Metazoa > Chordata > Mammalia > Primates > Cercopithecidae > Theropithecus > Theropithecus gelada. Next base: position 33,641,439 of record NC_037669.1, on the reverse strand, counting down.
TGCCAGAAATGACAGAGAATGAGACGCCTACAAAAAAGCAGCACAGGTATGTATCCACAGCCCCAATGTAATATACTTTGGGCAGATAAGAAGCAGAATTAGTTCCTATTTTGCCACATAGGTAGTCCTTAGAGAACTTGTATTTAGATACCTAGGAAATTATTACTTTCCAAAAATATTTTTAGATAAATACAGATTTACTGAAAAAGGTATATGGTTAAAAATTTTCCGTCCTGGCCGGGTGCAGTGGCTCACGCCTGTAATCCCAGCACTTTGGGAGGCCAAGGCTGGCGCATCACCTGAGGTCAGGAGTTCAAGACTAGCCTGGCTAACATGGTGAAAGCCTGTCTCTACTAAAAATACAAAAATTAGCTGGGTATGGTGGCACGTACCTGTAGTTCCAGCTACTCGGGAGGCTGAGGCAGGAGAATTGCTTGAACCTGGGAGGCAGAGGTTGCAGTGAGCCAGAATCACGCCGCTGCACTCCAGCCTAGGTGACAGAGACTCCATCTCAAAAAAAAAAAAGGAAAAAAAATTGTCTGTTCTTATTCTACTAGCAGTATAACAAGAATGACTGTCAGTAGTTAATATATTACCAAATCTATGTTAAATGTTTTGTTGCTAACGACATTTTCCCTTGCCTATAGTATTAATTTTTGTATATCCTAAGTTCATTTAGGCTCTAGTCAGTTTGAATAGACATTTTGTGACATTATAATCCATTAATGCTAATATGCGTATCAGAACAATATTACTTCTGGTTCTTTGTATAACCTTTTTTTCTGAGTTTCTAGCACCGTTAGCAATGTTTCTCCTTAGAATTGCATGGCCAATGCTTCTACTAATATTAAAATCACGATTCTCTTTCCTTACCAAATAGCTGTTAGAGAATGCTAATGTTTTGAGTAATTGTGTATAAAAGGGAAGGTCAATGCTTTTAGTAGATTGGATTTCAAGAAAATTTAAGAGTTTGGACAACCTAAGGTACATGAATACAAGATAGCTCAAATGCCACTTGTCTGTGCACGGGTGCTGTTGGCTGCAACATCTCCCTCCCTAGGGATTACAAAACTACTCTCTACTGTTGCTTGTGTCTCCTGTATACCCACACCCGTACTGGCCTAGGTGCAGGACAAACATCAGAAATCATCTACTTGGCACATCACTTCGTGAATTTACCAGCACCTAAGTTACATTTTGAAATAGTTAATTAAGCTTTTCAGTGATTGATTCATTTCCCAACCTATGACTTCTGGGTATGGAAGAATAGAGAGTTGTAGTTACCTCCAGAAATTGTGGTTTCTAAATTTATATTGAGGTTCTCTGCCATTAGATTTTCATACCATAATATATATTAAGGAAATGTTTCTTCAGATTGTTTCTTATTGCTGCAACAAATACAAATTCATAAAATTTATTTTTATGATTCTCAAAGTTATAAAGTGGTAAAAATACTTTCCCATTATTTTCATGTTACCTTTTATCTGTACTTTTTGTTTCAGAAAGAAAAACCGGGAGACACACAATGCAGGTAGAAACAATTTAAATTTTACCTGTTAGCATTTTTTGCATTCAAAATGAAATCATACTGCAGTTGATTATAAGTTTTTATGTTATAAGCAAGGAATCATTATTCATTATGTTTTAGGAAAATGTTCCCTTACTGTTTTTAATTGACAAAATGCTCCCTGAGTCTCATGAAGATGGCTTGCTTATCATCTTCTGATTCATAGTCTGTTTAGATACTTTAAGAGATTACTGTATCCCTGGAGCTAGTGTTTTAAGTGATTTTACCTACCAAGGTAGTCCAGATATTATTCTCCTAGATAGTATGGAGGGAATGTATCTTTGCAGCAATTCCTGAGGGGGCTGGCTGCCTAGAGGTATAGGTAAGAGATGAGCAGCAGGCTATAGACCCTTTAGGCCTTGCAATGTGAACAGTCTTAAATTAAGTTCTGGAGTCCTCAATTATGGGGAAAAGTATGGAAAATAAATATTGGATTTTATCTCAGATATTGAAATTATAGGCCAAAGCCAGATAAACATCTATAAAATTAATTGTGCATGCATTTGGAATTTGGCACACTGTGTAGCATCTTATTTTCTATCACAGACTGCATTCAGGTCTAAAAAATATTATTTTAGAAGTTAATTTTTATTATTCTATAAATGATACCTTCCTTTGTCTAAGCAAAGGACCCTTGGGAAAATTTTATCTATGGAAAAGTATGTTGAACACTGGTGGGATATTGCTGTTTCTCAGAATGTGGAGTTTATTGCCTTTGAAACTCCATTTTTCAGCAGGGGGTAAAAAGTCTTAATGTTGACTTTTTTTTTAACCTCCTTGCATTATAAAATCTACTCTTAGAAACCAACAACTACTATTATTAGAGAATTCAGAGGAAAGGTAAGCACAGTTTATTGCTTTAATTTTTTTGGCTGTATAAATTAATCTTTTTGACCATAAGAGCTAAGCCTTTTTTATTGGAGTCACCTGTCACATGGTGCCATAGATATGTGCTTATAGGCCGAGCATGGTGGCTCATGCCTGTAATCCCAGCACTTGCAGAGGTCAAGGCAGGTAGATCACCTGAAGTCAGGAGTTTGAGACCAGCCTGGCCACCATGGTGAAACCCCATTTCTACTAAAAATATAAAAAATTAGCCGGGTGTGGTGGTGCATGCCTGTAATCCTAGCTACTCAGAAGGCTGAGGCAGGAGAATTGCTTGAATCTGGGAGCTGGAGGATGCCATAAGCTGTGATCATGCCATTGCATTCCAGGGGTGACAGAGTGAGGCTGTGTCTCAAAAAAAAAAAAAAAAAAAAAAAAAGCTGTTTACTACAACTTACTAAGAAAGACTAATTAGGTGTCATTGAAAAGGATGCTAGGCCAGGCATGATGGCTTATGCCTGTAATTCCAACACTTTGGTAGACCAAAGCAGGAGGATATTTTGAGCCTAGGAGTTCAAAACCAGCCTGGGCAACATAGGGAGACCCCACCTCTACAAGTAATTAAAAAAATTAGCCAGGCATGGTAGTGCATGCCTATGATTCCAGCTACTCTGGAGGCTGAGGTGGAAGGATTGCTTGAGCCTAGGAGGTCAAGGCTGCCGTGAGCTGTGATTGTGCCACTGCACTCCAGCCTGGGCAACAGAACAAGACCTTGTCGCAAAAAAAAAAAGAGGGGGGGGGAAGGGGGAAAGAAAGAAAAGAAGGATGCTCTTACTGCTAGATCATAAAGCAAAAAATATGTATATTTTGCAAGACAAGTCACACCCATGCTACTGAAAGATCATCTACTTAGAAGCACTGGAATCCTTTGTTAAAAAGGAATGTTTTAGAAAACTTTGTAATAGAAAATAGACAATACTAATGGTTCCACTTACAGTGTCTTATAGAAATTATTTGTATAATGTCTTCTGTCCTTTGACCTCTTTTAAATTTGTAACACATAAGCCTGGAACATCTCACAGTTGATTGAGAAGCTGTCAGTTACTTTGTTTCTTTGATGGGAAAGATCCAACATAGCCAAAGTGGAGAGTCCAGATCCCAGATCCCATAGAGAAAACCAAACCAATGCCCTTTCTTATGTATTTTAAGTCATAACTAATAGCTGTTTCTGTTCCAAAAAGGCCCAGTAGTCATCCAAAAAGGTGTTTCAGGGTTCTTTAATCTGCCTAGAAAGGCCTTATTTGCGCATTTGCCATAAAGAGACAGCTTTCTAGTAACTTGTTTGTTAGTGGATTCTTTAAATTTGATTATCATTAAAATCTCTAGTAATTACTTGAACTATAATAGAATGATGACCTAATAGTAATGAAATATTAGCAATTCCTATTTGTTTGTAATTTGAATGTAATTATTATCAATGATGGTCTTTAAAATTTTAAGGTCTGGTACAGTGGCTCACGCCTGTAATCCCAGCACTTTGGGAGGCTGAGGTGGGCCGATAGCTTGAGTGCAGGAGTTTGAGACCATCCTACGCAACATGGCAAGACCCTGTCCCTACTAAAAATACAAAAAAAAATAGTTGGGCATGGTGTTGCATGCCTGTGGTCCCAGCTATTCACGAGGCTTGAGCCCAGGGAAGGGGCTGAGGGCAGGATGTTGCAGTGAGCTGAGATCACACTACTGCACTCCACCCTGGGTGACAGAGTGAGACCCTGTGTCAAAGAAAAAACAAAATGCTAATAAAAGTATTACTTATGTAGATTTCTATAAAACTAGACTTTAAAAATGACATCTTAGACATTTTACTTATTACAGTTATTTATAGTGATAATGTTTAATAAGCCCTTCCCCTTCACCTCCCCCTCCACCCCCCGCTTTTTTTTTTTTTCCCAACCGGGGCCTCTTTTTTTTGCCCAGGCTGGAGAGCAGCAGCATGATCTCGGCTCACTGCAGCCTCCATCTCCTGGGTTTCAAGAAATTCTCTTGCCTCAGCCTCCCAAGTAGCTGGGACTACAGGCGTGTGCCACCATGCCCAACTTCTTTTTGTATTTTTAGTAGAGATGGGGTTTTGCCATGTTGGCCAGGCTGGTCTTGAACTCCTGACCTCAGGTGATCCACCCGCCTTGGCCTCCCAAAGTGCTGGGTTTGCAGGTGTGAGCCATCATGCCTGGCTAAGATAAGCATTTCTTAGTGATTTCTTTACCTAAAACTTCTTTACTTTGGTTGAATGAAGGCACTTTGACTAAGTAGTGTAAGGTTTGATAAACGAATTTTCTCCCATCTAGTGGAGAGGCATAGAAAGAAGAAAATCAATGCTGGGATAAACAGAATAGGAGAGCTGATCCCATGTTCTCCTGCCCTGAAGCAGGTAAGAAGTCTACTCATATCCTCATTCAATGCGTATGAACAGACAATTCCCTAAGTTGTTTTGGTGCTTAGAATGATTATTTTTTTTCCTTTCTGTTTCTATGTATGGTTCTTTTGAAGTTAATAATTGCCTTGTTTTAATTCTTCCCATGCTTCCAACAGTCTTTTAGTACAGTTTCTTCATGGTCAAATGTACCATATAATTTCTAGACTCTTCAGTTTTCTCTTGATTACTAAGTTAATCACATGACTATGCTTATGTGTATGCCACTCTATTTGCCAGGCATTTTTTCGTTTTGTTTTCCTGCCAATGCATGTTCCTACTCCTTTTAAATTCTTACTTAGAATCTTCCAAGGATCTTTTAAAAAATCTATTCTCCATGCCCTCTTAACCCCCAGTAGTATTTAAAATCTCGGCTTAAAGTATGACAGTGTCCTCTAATGAAGGTACCTTTTTGTTCCTTCTAATGATGAGGATAAAGCATGCTCCACTGAAAACAAAACAAAACAAAAAATTGAAACAATATGAAAGGCATGAAAAGGTTTAAAAAATAAAGTGATATCTTACTCCCAAGCAATAATCACTATTATAATGTTGTAATTAAATGAAAATATGCAAAAACTTAATAAGACACATAGCAAACGGCACTAAAAAGCTTAAAACAACAAACATTAATCTCTTACCTGCTTCCTAACCCCAACACAGCTCCTCAGAGGCAAATATTCTCAACTGTTTCTTCTGCTTTTTTTTTCCTTGTTATATTTCTAAATAACATACTTTTGTTGCTGTACCTGAATTTTTCAATTTTAGATATTATCTATTGACTCGTTGTTATGTTTTTCCCCTGACTTCTTCTTCTTCAGTCCTCCCATTATAATTCTATGACTTTTGGTTAAATCGGTATTCAGTTTTTATGTTTTTAAAAGAGTGAATATTTTTCATGGCTGAGCCAAGGAGTGTACTATTATTATATTTCATTTGTTGCTTTTGTCTTTGGGGGGAGTAAATAATTACTTCATAGTTTTCCATTTGCTTAATTTTTCATGTGCTTATCTTTAATTCTTCTGACACTTCCAGCCATCTGTTAGTACAGTTTTCTACAAGGTTGAGTGTACTACATAGTTTTCATTTGCCATTTTCTTTCTTCAAGACTTTACTTCTGGAACCCTCTGTTCTCCTTTTTCATTCTCAACCAGTTGGCCTCTTCCAGCTCTTCTGTTTTTAATTGCAGCTCTTATATTTTTAATTTTCAAGAGTCTTTTTTCTTATTCTCTGTTCCTTTTCCTACCATATGTTTGTGGATACAATATCTTCTCACCTCTGAATAGTATATGCAGGTGTTTTCCTGAAGTTTTTTTCAGTTTATGTTTATTTCCTCTGATTTCCTTTTTTCCCCTTTTTGTCTCTTCTTTTTTTGGGGAGGTTTTCCTTAAATGTTTAGTGACTTGAAGCTGTTTTTTTCTTTCTTGGGAATGAGGCATTAAAAAGCTGATCGAATAGATTTATCTTTTGGTGGCCCTAAGTGTTGCATGATTAGAAGCTATGCTAGTTTTGTTGTTCTTGTTGTGGAACTAAAGCATATCAGTATTTGTAGTTTTTTTCTTTTGTGGGATAACTATTAAGTTTTTTATTTTCTCAGAGAAGAACCCATCAGTCTCCTGCCTGGGAGTGGGACTGGTAGCAAGAGGAGTATAAGCCTGGTTGCTCTTATTCTGGGAGCTGGATGGGGGTTGGAGGGCTAGAGAGTCTTGTGCTGTAGTAGGCAGAGTTTTACTCTACCCCCCCGTTTCACTTAGGACCCTCGTCTTGTCCACGTTTGTGCCAAGTATCCCTGAGGCTGAAATTCTCTGGTTCAAATTTCACAGAAAATAAACTTGTCTCTTGCGGTTTGGGCAGGAAGGGAAAGTCACCCAGCTGTGTAGAATATGTGCGTGGGGGCAGGGTAGGGGGTGGTTCTTATTACTGCTTTATTAGGAGTCTTTCAGCCAGTTCCCCTCTATTTTAACCCCCAGCTCGCCCCACCTTCTGTAGAGGCTGGTGGTTCTCAGTGTTGAGCCTTCCCAGGATGTCAAAGGAGCAAATCAGCTTGCTTCTCTATGTTGTCTCCCTTGGAAAGGACTTACTCTTCATTTCCTTTCATTCTTCCCTGTAGGATGGACTTAGACTTCCATATATGGTTTTTAAAATTTTTTAATTTTTATTTATTTTTTATTTTTAGACAGAGTCTCATTCTATCGCCTAGGCTGGAATTCAGTGGCATGATCTTGGCTCACTGCAACCTCCACCTCCCAGGTTCAAGTGATTCTCTTGCCTCAGCCTTCTGAGTAGCTGGGATTACAGGTGCATGCCACCACGCCAGGCTAATTTTTGTATTTTTAGTAGAGATGGGGTTTTGCCATGTTGGCCAGGCTGGTCTCGAACTCCTGACCTCAAGTGATCCGTCCACCTCAGCCTCCCAAAGTGCTGGAATTATAGCGCCCAGCTCCATATATGTATTTTTCAGCCTTTTTAAAAATTGTTCTTTCTGTTTCCTTAACACAATGGCACATACTACGCCTTCTAATTTGTTTTTCTTTCTCCACGTCTCAATGGAAGGTAGCTACTCAGTAAACATAGATGTTTGCCCAGGAAAATCTTACTTTCCTGCTCTTGGCTTTCATCCCTGCGAGTTTCTCTGAAGAAAGGAAACCATAACCATTTTACTCTACCCCCCTAGAATGTGCAAAGGAAGTCAGTATTTGGCTATGAGAAGTAGAGCCGACTAAGATTTTCTTCACAGGCTTTGGCCCCTGTCTGCAGTAGTGGGGCAGGTGGCTGGGAATTATCAGGTTCTGCCTTTGTTCAGATTATTGTTTTTAAAAAGAATAATATTATTTTTCTCTTAGTAGTAAATAATTTTCTGGGTTTATGTATTGGTTCTCTGTTGGGACTCAGTGCAAAGAACTCAGAATTATAAATTGCCAAACAAAGGACTAAATCACAGTGATTCCTACATGAAAACAGTTATCTACAAAGTACTAGAGATAGCTAAAAATATATATGCTGGAGTAGAGGTTAAACATTCATTGCAACATTCTTGATAGCTGAAGGAGAAAAATCAGAAATGACAAGATATCTTAAATGTTTATCAACAATAGACTGGTAAATAAAATAAATACAGTCATTAGAAACAATAAATAGGCTGGGTGCGGTGACTCACACCTGTAATCCCAGCACTTTGGAAAGCCGAGACGGGTGGATCACGAGATCAGGAGATCGAGACCATCTTGGCTAACATGGTGAAACCCCATCTCTACTAAAAACAAACAAACAAAAAATTAGCCGAGCATGGTGGCGGGCGCTTGTAGCTACTTGGGGAGGCTGAGGCAGGAGAATGGCATGAACCTGGGAGGCGGGGTTGCAGTGAGCCGAGATTGCGCCACTGCACTCTAACCTGGGCGACAAAACGAGACTCCGTCTCAAAAAAAAAAAAAAAAAAAAGAAAGAAAAAAAAGAATAAGTAGAGGCAGGGCGTGGTGGCTCACACTTGTAATCCCACCACTTTGGGAGGCCAAGGCGGGAGGATCACCTGAGGTCAGGAGTTCGAGACCAGCCTGGCCAACATGGTGAAACCCTGTCTCTACCAAAAAAAAAAAAAAGCCATTCGTGATGGCATGTGCCTGTAGTCCCAGCTACTTGAGAGGCTGAGGCAGGAGAATTACTTGAGCCCGAGAGGCAGAGGTTGCAGTGAGCTGAGATTGCGCCACTGCACTCCAGCCTCGGCCACAGAATAAGACTCTGTCTCAAAAAAAAAAAAAAAAAAGAAGGGTATCTAGATGCTATATGGAAGTATTGCATATACAGATATAGATATCAATATGTGTATCTTTTTGAGATGGAGTTTTGCTACTGTTGCCAAGGCTGGAGGGCAGTGGTGCAATCTCGGCTCATCACAACCTCCTTTTCCTGGGTTCAAGCGATTCTCCTGACTCAGCCTCCCGAGTAGCTGGGATTACAGGCATGTGCCACCACGCCCGGCTAATTTTGTATTTTTAGGAGAGAGAGGGTTTCTCCATGTTGATCAGGCTGGTCTAAACTACTGACCTCAGGTGATCTGCCCACCTCAGCCTCCCAAAGTGCTGGGATTACAGGCGTGAGCCACTGTACCTGGCCACCAAGATATATTTTTAAATGTAAAGAAATACAAAATCCTTTTGTTTTTGTTTTTTTTTTTTTGTTTTTTTTTTCTTTTGAGACAGAATCTCACTCTGTCGCCCAGGCTGGAGTGCAGTGGCAGGATCTCACTTCACTGCAACCTCCACCTCCTGGGTTCAAGCAATTCTCGTGTCTCAGCCTACTGAGTAGCTGGGATTACAGATGTGCACCACCATGGCTGGCTAATTTTTTTGTAATTTTGGTAGAGATGGGATTTTGCCATTTTGGCCAGGCTGGTCTCAAATTCCTGACCTCAAGTGTCTGCCTGCCTCGGCCTCCCAAAGTGCTGGGATTATAGGCGTGAGCCACCACACCTGGCCTCGTCTGGATTTTTAAAAGAGATGTATATAGGCATATGTTGGACATGAGTATAAAGGAATACTTTAACATAACATACAGTCTTTTTGAAAAAGCTTAGGAATACAATGTACTGGAAGCACAACACCAAAACTGAATCAAGTAACTTTTCTTTCTTGACCTATTATTTAGAATAATTTGTAGTTGTGGTTAAACAGAGTAAAGAATAACATTAAAATCCAAAACCTTTACACAGTCTTGAAGGCCTTCTCTGGCCTCTTCTACCACTCCTCCCATGTGTACTCCACTGTATCTCCGCTCACCTCCTTACCGTTCCTCCAACGTGCCAAGCCTAGCTTGGCTGAGGGCCCCTGCCCTTCTGATCCTGCTGTCTGGACTCCCTTTTCCCATGTATCTGCAGGGCCTGCTTCCTTTCACTTCCTTCCAGTTTTTGCTCAGGTATCACCTTATTCAGGGCCCTTCCCCAACCTCCATATACAACAAATGTTCTCAGTGTCTTAGTTCAGGCTGCTACAACAAAAATGCCATAGACGGGGTAACTTAATTTCCCACAGTTCTGGAAGCTGGGAAGTCCAAGATCAAGTGTCAGCCAATTCACTTCCTGGTGATGACCCACTTCCTAGTTATGTCCTCAAGTGGCAGACAGAGAGAGATCATCTCTGTCTCTTCTTATAAGGCGCTAATCCTATCATGGGGGCTCCACCTTCATGACCTAATTACCTCTGAAATACCATCACACTGGGAATAAGGGTTTAGACATGAATTTTAGGGGGCACAAACATTCAGTCCATTGCAGAGAGCAACCTCCACCATCACTCTGGCTCCCCCTTACCCTGCTTTATATTTCTTCATAGCATTCCTCTGTGTGTGTGTGTGTGTGTGTGTGTGCACGCGCGTGTGTATACTTCAAGGACAGAGACTTTGTTTGTTATACTAGTATATCCCTAGTGCCTAAAACAGAGCCTGCCACACATTAGATGCCCAATGACCATTTAATAAATGAAAAATATACAGTAAAAGCTTTTGAATATAGTGCCTATTTTAAATTTTGAGAAGATATGTATCATATATATGTGATAAAGACAAAGCTTAGAGTTTCATCTGGCAAGTTCTTACCCTTTAGTGAAACTTGTAAACTTTTAAAATTTTCTTGGGCAGAGCAAGAATATGATCCTGGACCAAGCCTTTAAATATATAACAGAATTGAAAAGGCAAAATGATGAACTCCTGCTTAATGGAGGAAACAATGAACAAGGTAAAGATTTAAAAGTTCTTACTTTTTGTTATTTTAAAAACTGTTTAGGTGTTTGTGTCACAGTGAAATTTATCTTATGATATAGAAAGCTTTTTGGCCCCAAAACATGAAGACCCTGCATTCAGTGGGTCTGGAAGAATAGTGTTACCAATACATTCATTTCAGTCTAACTCTTTCTCCTCCTCTGTGAGCACCTCTTACCTTGCAGGCATACATAGTTTTGACTTGGAACTCTTCTGTGTATTTCATGTTTGCCTAACTCATGATACTGGTAATGCTAAATCTCCTTTATTCCAATTGGACATTGCAGTTAGGGCAATCCCATAAGAAGATGTAAGGGGGGAGTTCTGCTCAGTGAAACTTAAAAACAAGATTAGGATATTCTTGTGCCAAGACTTAACTATGCATTAACAAAAAAGGCCAAAACATTCATTTTGTTTATACTACTTGTGTGCATCAAACTGCCTGATCATTTAATGATATTTGATTTTTAGATAAAGGTGACTTTTTAATGCCATCAAATGAGTTCTCTTTTTCCATTAGCATTGGAGAGAAAGTTTCCTTATAGCAGTGGAAAATAAATATTCCAGGCAAGTGTAAAGCTCAGGGTAGGCCAGTTTGAAAGTGTGTTTTATTTATGCCCCTGACAAGTGCAGGGAGAGAATTTCCTGTGACAACTCAGTAGGCCACCTTAAAAGGAGAGAAAAAAGGGCAGAATTGCCTGAGGTAAGGCCAGTGCCAGGCTGTGTTTGTTGTAATGGATGGGAAAGATATTGGAAAGCATACCTAGGAGGTCAGCATTCAGAATTCTCCTTGTTTACTTTTAGTTAAATATTAGCAGCTTCCCCACTCACCTGGTTTAGCTGGTGTTTATGGCCCAGGTCCTTTTGTGATGCCATCAGATAGATGAATGATCCATGTTTAGTGACCATTTGAGGCACCCCGCAGAAGGGTATGTAAGACAGAATGATGAGTAGACTTTCCTAATGAAGGCTCCTTTGATTTCAAAGCACAGAGGCTGAGGCAATCAAGTTACCTTAGGAAAAAGGGAAATCGTTGAAAAATGTAAGTTGCATGGGACTCAGAAAAAGCTGACCATACAGGCCAGGGGTTAGGGGTGAGATCTAAGGCAGCCTACATCTGTGTTTGTTATTTCTGTCATGATCATTATTTCTCTGATTCTTTTTCTGTGCGTCTGCTGTATCCTCTTTTTTCTCTGGGTGGCTTCTTCCTCATGCTCACTGTGCACGTATCTAGTGGCCAAAGCAATGGCCTTAGACTCAGGCCCTCCTAGGTTTGCGTCTCAGCTTCATTTACTCACTCAGTATCCTTTGGCCAGTTACTTAACCTCTCTAAGTCCCAGTAACTGCTCTGAGCCTGTTTCTCACGTCTAAAAGTGGTGATAATAAAATATAAGTTGCTATCTCATGGTTCTTATGAGGATTAAAAGAGATAATACAAGAACTTAAGATTAAAGCCTAGCACATAGTAATTGCTTGATAAATGTTAGCTGTTATGGTTGTCATTGTTGTTAAATAATGAATGAAATGTGCCAGGTAGTAAAGGTACAGTAAGTGAGAACCGTGATTATTATTTGGTCCATAATGATTGTTCTTTAATTTCTACTGTCTGTGGACACTGGTATCTTTCTTTTGTCTCTTAGTTTTAAACTAAGAAAAATGATCTGCTAGTTTCAGCTTGTCTTTGTTGGAATGGAGCTTTTCATTTCAGGCTCCCTCACAGGGTGTTAGCCTGGAGAATAGGCTGCTTTGGAAAAGGAATGAGAATACTCTCCACTGTTTCAAGGCAGCTGGGGATGTGTGGGGTCACAGAGCATATACCAGCAGCTAAGTCTGCCCCATTGGTGGTACTCATAGATGAAGCTATCTACCTTAGAAAGGAGGGCTGTGACAATGTCCTCACTGCTCAGTAGCATACCTGCATTGTCCCTACCAAGCAAAGTGCAGGTTCCATTGTCGACGCTTTCTTTGGTGCACTTTGGTGCCACTTTACTTCTTACGTGCTCTATTCCTTTTTGTCTCCATTGTTTCAAAGGGTAAAATAGAAACTAAAGCCATTTATAAAAGAGACTGTCATCTGGGCATGGTGGCTTATGCCTGTAATCCCAGCACTTTGGGAGGCCAAGATGGGCAGATCACTTGAGATCAGGAGTTCAAGACCAGCCTGGCCAACATGGCGAAACCCTGAATCTACTACAAATATGAAAATTAGCTGAGAGTGTTGGTGTGCACCTGTAATCCCAGCTACTTGGGAGGTTGAGGCAGAAGAATTGCTTGAACCTGGGAGGTGGAGGTTGCAGTGAGCCGAGATTGCACCACTGTACTCCAGCCTAGGTCAGAGAGCAAGACTCTGTCTCAAAAAAATAAAATAAAAAATAAAGAGACTGTCTGTTACTATCACAGGTAATGTTGGCTGCTGCAGCATTTAAATGGCATACTGATATTCAATGTTATTTTCCTAGCATGTTACCATGATAGCAGTATGTCTTCCCTTACTTCAGCTATGTAGCTGCCCTATTGGAAATTTTTAAATTGGGAATTTTGAGGTTTCTACATTATGAGTAATTTTTCAGTTGACCTTTAAAGATTTATACTTTTTAAAGGAGGGCAGAGGGATTTAGGATATCATTCTAAAAAGAAAAAAGAAGTTGTATTAGAAAAGAGCTGAAGAGTCTCAGTTGAGGTATTTAGAATGCTACTATTAGAATTCAGTAGTTTAGTATACAGTTCTTTATCAAGTTATCGTAAATACTGACATTCCCAGGTATTTATAAATTTTTGTTTTTAATGTTATAGCTGAAGAAATAAAAAAGCTACGGAAACAACTGGAAGAAATTCAAAAAGAAAATGGCCGATATATTGAGTTACTGAAAGCTAATGACATATGCTTATATGATGACCCCACAATTCACTGGAAAGGAAATCTTAAAAACTCGAAGGTCTCTGTTGTTATTCCTAGTGACCAGGTTCAAAAAAATATCATTGTTTATTCCAACGGGAATCAGCCTGGTGGAAACAGCCAGGGAACAGCTGTTCAGGGGATAACTTTTAATGTTAGTCATAATTTACAAAAGCAGACCGCCAATGTGGTGCCAGTACAGAGGACTTGCAATCTTGTGACTCCTATATCTATTTCTGGAGTTTACCCTTCTGAAAACAAGCCATGGCATCAGACCACAGTTCCTGCATTGGCTACCAACCAGCCTGTTCCTCTTTGTCTTCCTGCTGCCATTTCTGCTCAGAGTGTTCTCGAGCTTCCCACCTCTGAAAGCGAATCAAGTGTGCTTGGTGCCTCTAGTGGCTCACTGATTGCTGTTTCAGTTGGACCTGAGCCTCACCAACATCATTCTTTGCACACATGTTTAAATGATCAAAATTCTTCTGAAAATAAGAATGGACAAGAGAACCCCAAATTATTGAAGAAAATGACCCCTTGTGCTGTAAACATCCCCCTCAGCTCCTCAGCAACTGCCACTAAAGTGCACCATGGAAACAAGTCCTGCCTGAGCATACAGGACTTCAGAGGTGATTTTCAAAACACTTTTGTTGTTTCAGTTACCACCACAGTCTGCTCCCAGCCTCCCAGAACTGCAGATGATTGTTCTCCAATGAGCATTAGCAAGAGTGCAGACTTGACAAGTACAGCTACAGTGGTGGCATCATCTGCCCCTGGAGTAGGGAAGGCCACCATTCCTATAAGCACTCTTTCGGGAAACCCTTTGGACAGTGGTTGGACTCTTTCTTGTTCTTTGCCTTCTTCAAGCGTTAGTACTTCAGATTTGAAAAACATTAATAGCCTTACACGAATTTCTTCAGCTGGAAACACACAGACAACGTGGACTACTTTGCAACTGGCGGGAAACACTATTCAGCCCTTAAGCCAGACACCGTCTTCTGCTGTGACTCCAGTATTAAATGAGTCTGGTACTAGCCCTACCACAAGTAACCACAGTAGACATGTGGCTACAGGCATCAACTTGAATAATTCCTTTCCAGCAGATGGGCAGCCAGTTGAGCAAGTAGTTGTAACATTGCCTTCTTGTCCATCTTTACCTATGCAGCCACTAATTGCCCAGCCACAAGTTAAATCTCAGCCTCCCAAAAATATCCTTCCACTGAATTCAGCAATGCAGGTGATTCAGATGGCTCAGCCAGTTGGGTCAGCTGTTAATGCAGCTCCAACTAATCAAAATGTTATAATTCTTCAACCACCCAGCACCACCCCATGCCCAACAGTGATGAGAGCAGAAGTTCCCAACCACACAGTAGGTCAACAGATAGTAATCATACAGGCAGCTAATCAGAATCCTTTGCCACTCCTCTCTGCTCCACCTCCTGGTTCTGTTCGACTCCCTATTAATGGAGCCAATACTGTAATAGGGTCTAATAATTCAGTGCAAAATGTTTCAACACCACAGACTTTTGGAGGAAAGCATCTTGTCCACATATTACCAAGACCTTCATCTTTATCAGTGTCTAACTCAACACAGACTTTTTCTGTTACCATGTCAAACCAACAGCCTCAAACCATTTCTTTAAATGGACAGCTCTTTGCTTTGCAGCCTGTGATGTCTTCATCAGGAACTACAAATCAAACCCCTATGCAAATTATTCAACCCACCACCAGCGAAGATCCAAATACCAATGTTGCCCTGAATACATTTGGTGCTTTGGCCAGCCTCAATCAAAGCATATCACAGATGGCTGGGCAAAGCTGTGTACAATTGTCTATTAGCCAGCCTGCCAATGCTCAAACTGCTGCAAATAGTCAAACCACTACAGCTAACTGTGTTTCATTAGCAACTGCAGCACCTCCTGTGACAACAGATAGTTCAGCCACACTAGCCAGTACTTATAATCTAGTGAGTACTTCCTCGATGAACACTGTTGCTTGTTTGCCTCCTAACATGAAATCTAAAAGGTTGAATAAGAAGCCAGGTGCCAGGAAACACTTAGCAGCAAACAAGTCAGCGTGTCCCCTGAATCCAGTCAGAGATGTGAGCAAGTTAGACTGCCCCAACACTGAAAGCTCAGCAGAGCTGCCCTGTAATGATGGACTGCTAGAAAGCTTCCCTGCTGTATTACCACCTGTCTCTATGTCCCAGGCAAATAGTGTGAGTGTTTCTGCTTCACATTCTTTGGGTGTTCTAAACTCTGAATCATTAATACCTGAGTCTGTATCCAAATCTAAGTCAATAGAAAAGTCCAGCTCACCCTCCCAAGAATCTGTAACAAGCGAACATTTTGCAATGGCCCCAGCAAAATCCAAAGATTCTACCCCTAATCTGCAACAAGAGACACCTCAGGATAAACCACCAAGTCATTTAGCATTGTCAGATGCTGCCAAACCCTGCACTTCAGCCAATGTATTGATTCCATCTCCAAGTGATCCTCACATTTTGGTTTCTCAGGTTTCTGGTTTGTCATCTACAACAAGCACTACAAGTACTGACTGTGTTTCTGAGGTAGAAATCATTGCTGAACCTTGCAGAGTTGAGCAAGATTCATCAGATACAATGCAAACCACAGGTCTCTTAAAGGGGCAAGGTTTAACTACATTGCTATCTGATCTTGCTAAAAAAAAAAACCCTCAGAAATCGTCTCTTTCTGATCAGATGGATCCTCCTGACTTTTCTTCAGAAAATCCTAAAATAGTTGATTCAAGTGTGAATTTACATCCCAAACAGGAACTATTACTGATGAACAGTGATGACAGAGATCCTCCACAGCATCATTCCTGCCTGCCTGATCAAGAGGTTATTAATGGTTCTTTGATCACCAGTAGACAGGCTGACTCTCCCATGTCAACCAGCTCTGGCAGTAGTCGTAGTTTCTCAGTTGCATCCATGCTTCCTGAAACAACAAGAGAAGATGTGACCAGCAATGCAACAGCTAATACATGTGACAGCTGTACCTTTGTAGAGCAAACCGATATAGTAGCTCTTGCAGCAAGAGCTATTTTTGACCAGGAGAACCTGGAGAAGGGAAGAGTTGGCCTCCAGGCTGATATAAGGGAAGTTGCTTCAAAGCCTTCTGAAGCATCATCGTTAGAGGGAGACCCACCTTTCAAATCACAGATACCTAAAGAGAATGGCACAGGACAGGCAGAAGCAACACCAAATGAATTTAATTCTCAGGATTCAATTGAAGCAACTATGGAGAGGCCCCTTGAAAAACCGAGCTGTTCTCTAGGAATTAAAACATCAAATGCACCTTTACAGGCTTCACCTTCTCAGCCCCCAAGCATCACCAGTTTAAGCGTGAATAATCTTATCCATCAGAGCAGCATCAGCCATCCTCTGGCCAGCTGTGCGGGTTTATCCCCAACTTCAGAGCAAACAACTGTGCCTGCAACGGTTAATCTGACTGTTTCATCTAGCTCCTATGACAGTCAACCTCCTGGACCATCTCTGATGACCGAATATTCCCAAGAACAGCTAAATACTATGACTAGTACCATACCAAATTCACAGATTCAAGAGCCACTCTTAAAGCCAAGTCATGAAAGCCGTAAGGATTCCGCTAAGCGTGCTGTCCAAGATGACCTTTTACTGTCTTCAGCTAAACGGCAAAAGCACTGTCAGCCAGCCCCCCTCAGGCTTGAAAGTATGTCCCTGATGAGCAGAACTCCAGACACCATTTCTGATCAAACTCAAATGATGGTCAGTCAGATCCCTCCTAATTCTTCAAACTCGGTTGTGCCTGTTAGCAACCCAGCTCATGGAGATGGCCTTACACGATTATTTCCACCTAGTAACAACTTTGTGGCTCCTGCATTGAGGCAAACTGAAGTTCATTGTGGTTCTCAGCCTTCAGTTGCTGAGCAGCAGCAAACCCAGGCAAGTCAACATCTACAGGCCCTTCAGCAGCATGTTCCAGCTCAAGGGGTATCTCACCTTCATAGTAACCATCTCTACATAAAGCAGCAGCAGCAGCAGCAGCAACAACAACAGCAACAACAACAAGCAGGGCAGTTAAGAGAGAGGCATCACTTATATCAAATGCAGCATCATGTACCTCATGCAGAGAGCTCTGTCCACTCTCAGCCCCATAATGTCCACCAACAGAGGACTCTGCAACAGGAAGTTCAGATGCAGAAAAAGAGGAATCTTGTTCAGGGCACCCAGGCCTCTCAGCTTTCCTTACAACCCAAGCACCATGGAACTGACCAGTCCCGATCCAAGAGTGGACAGCCACATCCCCACCATCAGCAGATGCAGCAACAAATGCAGCAACACTTTGGAAGCTCCCAGACAGAGAAGAGCTGTGAAAACCCTTCAACTAGTCGGAACCATCATAACCATCCCCAGAACCATCTCAATCAAGATATTATGCACCAACAGCAGGATGTTGGAAGCAGACAGCAAGGTTCAGGGGTTTCATCTGAACATGTATCTGGGCATAATCCAATGCAGAGGCTTTTGACATCAAGAGGCTTAGAGCAGCAAATGGTGTCCCAACCAAGTATTGTGACTAGATCTTCAGACATGACCTGTACTCCACACAGGCCGGAGAGAAATAGAGTTTCAAGTTATTCTGCTGAGGCACTCATTGGAAAGACATCTTCTAATTCAGAGCAGAGAATGGGGATATCAATTCAGGGTTCCAGAGTTTCAGATCAGCTTGAAATGAGAAGCTATCTTGATGTTCCCAGAAATAAGAGTTTGGCTATTCATAATATGCAGGGTCGTGTGGACCACACTGTAGCCTCAGATATCCGCCTTTCCGATTGTCAGACGTTTAAACCAAGTGGAGCTAGTCAACAGCCCCAGAGTAATTTTGAAGTACAATCTTCAAGAAACAATGAAATAGGTAACCCTGTATCATCATTGCGGAGTATGCAGTCCCAGGCTTTTCGAATTAGTCAAAATACTGGCCCACCACCAATTGACCGTCAAAAGAGATTACCTTACCCACCAGTTCAGAGCATCCCAACAGGAAATGGTATTCCATCAAGGGACAGTGAAAATACTTGTCACCAAAGTTTCATGCAGAGCTTACTTGCCCCTCACCTCAGTGATCAGGTCATTGGGAGCCAGAGGTCACTCTCAGAACATCAGAGGAATACACAGTGTGGTCCATCCTCTGCAATTGAATATAATTGTCCCCCAACTCATGAAAATGTCCATATCAGAAGAGAGAGTGATAGTCAGAATAGGGAAAGTTGTGACATGTCGTTAGGTGCAATTAACACCAGGAACAGCACCTTGAATATTCCTTTTTCAAGTTCCTCTTCCTCAGGAGATATTCAAGGTCGAAACACAAGCCCCAATGTTTCTGTGCAGAAATCCAATCCCATGAGGATTACTGACAGTCATGCGACCAAGGGCCACATGAACCCTCCAGTCACAACCAACATGCATGGGGTTGCAAGGCCAGCGTTGCCACATCCATCTGTGTCTCATGGAAATGGTGATCAAGGCCCTCCTATACGTCAAGCTAATTCTTCAGTTCCCCAGAGATCAAGGCATCCCCTGCAAGACAGCAGTGGTTCCAAAATTCGTCAACCTGAAAGGAATCGTTCTGGAAACCAAAGGCAAAGTAATGTCTTTGATCCAAGTCTTCCCCATCTTCCTCTCTCTACTGGTGGCAGTATGATTCTTGGACGTCAACAACCTGCTACAGAGAAGAGAGGAAGTATTGTTCGTTTCATGCCTGATAGCCCACAAGTACCTAATGATAATTCAGGTCCTGATCAGCATACACTGTCACAAAATTTTGGTTTTTCTTTTATTCCTGAGGGTGGCATGAATCCACCAATAAATGCTAATGCTTCCTTCATTCCACAGGTTACTCAGCCTAGTGCCACTCGAACTCCAGCCCTCATCCCGGTAGATCCGCAAAATACTCTGCCCTCCTTCTATCCTCCATACTCTCCTGCTCATCCTACACTGTCCAATGATATTTCAATCCCCTATTTTCCTAATCAGATGTTCTCAAATCCCAGCACAGAGAAGGTAAACAGTGGAAGTTTAAATAACCGATTTGGATCAATTTTATCTCCTCCCAGACCTGTTGGGTTTGCTCAACCAAGTTTTCCTCTTCTCCCAGATATGCCACCAATGCACATGACCAACTCTCATTTATCCAATTTTAATATGACATCTTTGTTTCCAGAAATCGCTACAGCGCTTCCTGATGGCTCAGCAATGTCACCTTTGCTTACAATAGCAAATTCCTCTGCCTCTGACTCTTCCAAGCAGTCCTCAAACAGACCTGCCCATAACATAAGCCATATTCTAGGTCATGATTGCAGTTCAGCTGTTTAAATACTGATAAGCGAAATGTAGAGGTAATGAGATTACAAATGTATTTGTGTGTGCGTGTGCACAGACATGTACATGAAGAGAAGGATTGTGTGTGTGTGTCTTTGTATAATCAGTTTTCAGTTATCTTCTGAATGTAGGGAAGCCATGTCAGATGCAGATACTGGGTTGTCAGAAAACAAGTTATCTTTCATTTTCAGCTGCATGGTGTACTTTCTTATTTTCCAAGTAGATTTACATTTCCAAGTTGATATTTCCTAAATACTAATTAGCTGGAAATTGGGGGAGATCATCTTGTCATGTACTGGGTAGTAGGAGGGAGCCTAGATTTTAAACTTGATTGTTGATAACTTATAGAATATATAATTAAGTTGCTACTGAAAAATATAGACAGCTTGATAAAACACAGTGGCTCATAACCAAGTGCTGGCTAATGTCAGCATGTAGAACAGCTTCTTACCTATGACAGATGTTGAACTGATGTTGAGTTAAATGTCTGTAGTTAAAGTCAAGCAGTTAGCAAATAAATGAATTGTTCAATCAGCCTTTATTCTCAAAGTTTGGTTTAGATAGAGGCTTCTTTCTAAATTATAACAATCCATAAATTATCTGAATGTGTGTCTTATTCTTCAAATTAGGGAGCTGTGTTCCTTTAATGTGCCCAGATTCTTTAAAGCAAAGGTCTTCCTTAGACAATTATTTAGCCTTACATGTAGAAAGCTAACAAGTTAAGTACGTACGTATTCTCCATTTTGTGCTTGCATTTTGCATCAGGCCATAAGGGTAAAAGCAGTTAGTTGTATTGTGGAGTTTTGCATGGGTTCAGTTAACAATGGATGTTTCATCAGCTAAGTTTAATTTAGTATTCTCTCTTCATTTTATTTATTTGATCTTGAAATAAATTCTTTTGCATTCATTTAAATATTAGGATTGATCAGGAAATAGTGTGTTTGTAATCTACACATTTATTTGAGCCTTACTCTAAAAATATTTCTGAACAGAGATTTAAACTGTCAGTATTTTCATTTACTGATAGTATTTATAGTTTGAATATGGCATTGCATATTACATTATTATCCTTCATAACAGAATTATAATGAGGATATGAATTTGTTTATTATTTTTCTTGTTGGTAGATGTGAAATGGTGCTTCAAAAAATATATGGACTTTCTATATGTCTCTGTGTGTGTAAGTATGTGTGTGTGTGTACACATATTTTAAAGTATGAATTGGTCCTTTAAAAATAGGCCTGCCATCTAAAAATGGGAAATTGAGACCTGAGACCTGCTAAAACATAGAAGAACCTGATATAGGTAGGTTTTTTTTTTTTTTTTTTTTTTTAAATAGACAGAGTCTGGCTTTGTCGCCCAGGCTGGAGTGCAGTGGTGTGATCTCAGCTCACTGCAAGCTCCGCCTCCCGGGTTCAAGCAATTCTCCTGCCTCAGCCTCCCGAGTAGCTGGGACCACAGGCATGTGCCACCACACCTGGCTAATTTTTTGTATCTTTAGTAGAGATGGGGTTTCACCATGTTAGGATGGTCTTGATTTCCTGACCTTGTGATCCGCCCGCCTTGGCCTCCCAAAGTGCCAGGATTACAGGCGTGAGCCACCGTGCTCGGCCTAGGTAGGGATTTTTTAAAAGCCCCACAGAAGTTTATAATACATTTAAAAAACCCATATTAAAATTTGAAAACTTAAAAAAAAAAAAAACTAAGAAAACAATGGTATATATTCCTTTAC
Source organism: Theropithecus gelada (assembly GCF_003255815.1). Lineage (NCBI taxonomy): Eukaryota > Metazoa > Chordata > Mammalia > Primates > Cercopithecidae > Theropithecus > Theropithecus gelada. The sequence goes on along the minus strand of NC_037669.1, from coordinate 33,619,825 downwards.
TTAAACCCATGAAGTCCGTTACTTTTTGTTCTTGTTATATTCTGCCAAAAATGGGATGGGGTGGGAGAGATGCATATAAATTGTTTTATCTGCTTTGTTAACAAAGTGAACTCAAGGACCAGCGTTTCTTTTCTTTCTTTTTTCTTTTCTTTTTTTCTTCTTTTTTTTTTTTTGAGACAGAGTATCACTCTGTCACCCAGGCTAGAGTGTACAGTGGGAGGATCTTGGCTCACTGCATCCTCTGCTTCCTGGGTTCAAGCAATTCTCAGGCCTCAGCCTCCCGAGTAGCTGGGATTACAGGTCTGCACCACTACACCTGCCTAATTTTTGTATTTTTAGTAGAGAAAGGGTTTCACCATGTTGGCCAGGCTGGTCTTGAACTCCTGACATCAGGTGATCCACCCACCTTGACCTCCCAAAGTGCTGGAATTATAGGCGTGAGCCACCGCTCCCAGCCCTTTTTTTTTTTTTTTTTTTAAATCCTAAAAAGCTTCCTAAGGATTGGTCAGAGCAGTTAACTCCAGTGAATACCTCTTCTAAACACTCAGCAAAAGGGTCAGTTGTGCCTCTTTAACTGTTCTTACCAAACTCTCCTACCTTTTTCTGCTGCCAACTAAGCAGCCTCCTAGGGACAAAAAAAAACAACCAAAAACAGTATTTTTTTCTTGCTCACAAAACAAGAACAACCTGTATTTTCTTCCTTCAAAATGGTCTTGGGGAAGAATAGAGCTTCGTGAATAAGTTACTTAAGACAACAGATAAACATAGTAATCAAAACTTTTTATTGAAATAATGTGTCATTTATGACTTGCTTTTGAATTCTCTTAACTGAATTTTAAGCTGCAACATTCAAATTTTTCTTTGTACTTGAAAGGTCCAGTCTGCCAGTTTCAAGAAGGACAGTTTTCCATGTGTTTGGCTGTTCATTTTCCCTCTCTCCCTCTCTCATCTGTCTGTCTCTCACTGTCTCTGTCTCTCTCTCTGTCACACACACACACACACACACACACACACACACACACACTCTCCAGTGGCTGTTAAGTTCTGAAGAACTGGGGACTGCTAGATGTAATTGAAAGCAAGGTAACAGGCTAAGGAGAAACTCAGTTTGAACATTGCAATGCAAAGGCCTCAAAGCCTGTGACTTTCAAGTATTTCTGTTGCATTAATTGTATTTTCCTGCTTAGCTGTGTTCAGACATAGTATTTGCATTTCTCGGAGCTTTCATTCCAACAGTATAACACTTTGATCTTGAAAGAGTCTCAATAAGGCTTATTTGACCATCTGAAGAAAAATGTGACCGTCTGTGAATAATTGGCTCCTACTTATGTGTAGCTCTATTACTTTACAGATGTGTGCATGTGTATGTAAGACTTCAGTTCATACATGGCTCAATTCTGAAAGTGTTCAGACATTAGTACCCTTATTTGATTGAAAAGCATGAATATATGAGATTTACTAGCAGTATTAAGTATTTGATAATTAGAGCTACGTGATTTTTGGGAAGAAATTTGTTATATGGTATCTAGTGTTAATCTGAATATAATTTTTGGTAAAGGGATAGCAGAAAACATAGTCAATTTTGGTTATAATAAATGTAACCTTATTCTTGGCCTGCTAATATATGATTATAGAAAGTAAAACCATTTTTTAACTTCTGGAAATACACGAAGTTATGTCTGAGTCATGAGTGACAGTCATTGATTAAATCATTTCTTTGTCTCTTTTTTAGCATTATTGATCACAGAATCAGTTATAAAAAGTGGTTGATTCCTTTCAACATTTAACAATAACTTCTAATGAAGGGAAAAATTCCAGATTCTCTTCATGCGTAAACGTTTAATGTGTCAATCATAGATGAAAGGAATCTAGTTTGATGTTGTTTCTTTCTTTCTTTCTTTTTTTTTTTTTTTTTGGAAAATACAAGTTGCTTTAGGATGGCTTATATGTTGTTTTATACCAGTTCAGGAAATTTATTTTTGTTTTTATTGTGAGATCTTTTGGGGTACCAGAGATGGCACCTTTTCTCTAGGTAAGATGTGGGAATTCCTCAATGGTCTTGCTTCATAAAATGTAACGTATCAGAACTGGGGAAAGAGAAAGGAGGGGTTGTTCTTTTGCAGCATTTTCCAGTCACATATCAGGGTTATACTGAACTGCAACAAAGATCAACTTTTACAAATTAGCCTTCTTAAAATACAAAATGATATAAGTATTTTAAAGATAATTTATTTGCCTTGCTCTTGCCTTCTAACATTAGCCATTTCATGGAGAGGCTAAAACTTATACTCCAAAAAATGTGGAAGCATGTTTTAATGGGAGTAAAATTAAAAATTTTTGAGAAAGGGTAAAATCTCATTAATATGGATCTTAGCTTTATCTTCCCTTTGATATGTAGGCACTTATGCTCTTCCATCTGCTCCACGTCAAATAGGGCTCAGGGAAGCTGGTCATTTCCTTAGCGGGATGATTACTCCTTTGCCTTGAAACATTGATTGAGCCCACCATGTATGGATCAGCGTGTGGTAGTGAGTCATATGCCCAAATCAGGGATTCCCAGGTCTTGGCTTTGGGAACCAGCATGCCTCATATTCTCTTAAAGAGCAACAAGAATTTCTTGAAACAAAATTAGCCAGAATTGATTTAAAATATTTCAATGTGCCATATAGTTCTGTCCCTTGGTTTGGTTGGCCTTGTTTTTTCCTATGGAAGAATGAAAGGGCAAAGGTGATGCCAAAATGAAACAGCTTTGGAGTGATATCTTGAGGAGCCTGTAAGTCATTTTTGTAATTCTGTTGTCTGTATAAATGCTACCTTTGCCTGGAGGTAGTGCGCCTGTGGCTGTGTACATCCAGAGGGCAACAGTAATAGCCAACAACCAGACAAACTAGTGAAGTTAATCTGTGAGTGATGATTTTATGATACCTATATGCAAATTAAAGGCAGACGTTAGTTTCTTCTCAAGATGCCTTTTTGGCTGAACGTTACCATTTTTCTTTCCCCAGGATTTGACAGAAAAGGGCCTTTTTTGGATTTAACTATATTCTGTCTGCATTCTATTCTTCCTGCTTAGGTTTCTACTAGAGCCTGTGGAGGGGGGACACCAAATTTAGATTGAGGCAGTCCACGCTGGTAAGAAGCGTGAGGACCTTGTTGGACACAGAGCTTCTAGATCTTTCCACCTGTAGCCTCTACCCTGTTCCTGCACTTTACCTGAAACTGTGCCTCTGGTCTTTAGACCAGCTGTTGGAACATATCACTCACTCACTCCTCTGTTATAGCAAAGGGCCAGCTGGGATGGTACATGCTGTGTAATCAAACACCTTCTCGACAAGTACAGCTGATGTTTCTCACTGTTGCCTTATCATTCTCTGAGCCATCTTTGATGTTGATTTGTAAAAAAAAGCAAAAAATAACAAAAAAAACAAACTTACTAGTTAGTAGCAAAACTCCTGTTAAACTCAGAGCTTGTATGTGGTGGTCATTCAACATCCTTATTTCTAGATTTACACAAACTGTACCAACTGTAATCTTTTTCTGGCACGCGTATGTGGTCAGATGCTTCATAAACATGAACCAACTTGGGTTGTAAATGTTGGGCATGATATACAAATTGGGGCATTTTGGATGACTGCATAATCCTGTCATTAGAGATTTCATAAGACAGAAGATAACTATTTGTAGTTGAACACATTTTTCAAAAAGATGATCTTTGATTTTTTCCCTCAGTTGTGTATACAGCTATACACCATACTAACACCATACTATGTCATAGGAACTTAAAGTTAGATGTCTCAAAATCCCTTCAGTTTTCTGAGACTTCTCTGTGCTCCCACCCCTGAAGTCTTCAAATCAGTTTTCACCTGTGAAGTCACTAAGGTACTGGGCTTGACTACAATGGTAACCATTAAGGGGAGCTGAACTGTTGATCTTCCAAGAAGAAAGGGACCAGACAGTGTTAAGATGCTGCAGTTGTGTTACTGTGAAGAAAAGATTCGCTTCCACTTTCAGCAGGCTATATAAATATATATACATATATATATATATATATATTTTCACTTTGGTTAAAAAAAGTTGAAAATCTGAGGAGAACATAATTACCTTCACAAATTATTTATAGATACACTGGGTGAGAAGCTTACTGTAGGGCAGTCACCAGAAAATAACTAATTTTAGTGCTTTCAATAGTGTAATATTTGTATCTATTACCATGGCAGCAGTGTCTGCTGCACACTGTGTCCTATTACTGTAAATTTCCTGGTTTATAATTCTTATGGAAACTAATTTGTTTTGTAATGGAATCCAGAGCAGATATGTATAATATGATCAGGATTGTCCTACAGTTGTAAATAAGAATAGGTCCTGTTTATTTTGACATCTTTTTACAAATGCATTGTATTAGGGTGTGAATATTCTGAACCATCCTCTTGTTTAAAGTTTGGAAATTTTTATTGTTAAATGTAACATTTTAATGGTTGTAATAATTATTTGTATAGATACGAATATAGTATTTTATTTAAGAAAATAAACTTTGCATTTTTGCATTGTAAATTCTGTCTTCCCTGATCATTGCATGTGTCACTTCAAACCTGCATTGAAGTGGCTTGTCTTGCACTGAAGTATTCTATTCAAGTAATCTTTAAATTTTGCTATAACATCTGAAAATAATGCCATGACATATTTGCCATAGGGATTGTGTTCCTGATCAACCAGCAGACCTCAAGTCATAATTATGACCAGTACTATATTGTTAGAACAAACTGTATACCTCTATACTCATAAAAAGTAAAATCAGAGTTTCAGATCTGGAAGAATATTTCAAGATGATCCACTTGAAACTCTCTGCTGATTTTATAGTGGAGGAAACTAAAGCACAGAACTGTGAGACAAGTTAGGTCTTTCCCAATAGCTACCCATATCACTTAGCAAAACTCACAAGCATGAAGCCTGGAGGCAAAACAATTGCACGGGAACTTGTACAGTATAGAGTGATGTAAAGTTTAAATGCCCATACATCAAGACAACTTATTGTTTGGGCTAGCCTACAGGTGTGGTAAAAATGATAAGGTGCGGTGGCTCACGCCTGTAATCCCAGCACTTTGGGAGGCCGAGATGGGCGGATCACGAGGTCAGGAGATCGAGACCATCCTGGCTAACACGGTGAAACCCCGTCTCTACTAAAAATACAAAAATTAGCCGGGCGCGGTGGCGGGTGCCTGTAGTCCCAGCCACACGGGAGGCTGAGGCAGGAGAATGGCGTGAACCCGGGAGGCGGAGCTTGCAGTGAGTGGAGATTGCGCCACCGCACCCCAGCCTGGGTGACAGAGCGAGACTCCGTCTCAAAAAAAAAAAAAATGATAAGGAAATGATAAACTCAAAATTCAGGATAATGGCTACTTCTTAGAAGGATGAAGGTGGATGATGTCAAGGAAGGAGGAGTACTTCAAAAGTATTGTTATATTCTATTGCACTGGGTAGCAGATGCTCAGGTGTTGATCTCATTTATGCCTGAAGTCTTTGTCCTGTGAATGTCTAAAATATATCCTAAAGTTTTAAAAGGTAAAATGGCCAGACACAGTAGCTCACACCTGTAATCCCAGCACTTTGGGAGGCTAAGGCGGGTGGGTCACTTGAGGTCAGGGATTCAAGATCAGCCTGTCCAACATGGTGAAACCCCATCTCTACTAAAAATACAGAAATTAGTTGGGTGTGGTGGCACGCACCTGTAATCCCAGCTACTCTGGAGACTGAGGCAGGAGAATTGCTTGAACCTAGGAGGCAGAAGTTGCAGTGAGCCAAGATTGTACCACTGCACTCCAGCCTGGGCAACAGAGCAAGACTCCATCTCAAAATAAATAAATAAAATAAAAATAAAAGGTAAAATGAGGACCTTAGACACCACTTATTCTCACATGTACTCCAGAAAATTAAAGCTCACAATATTTTCCTTGACCTACCTTCTTGGGACTTTAGATTAAAAGTTAGTATTCTGACTGTGAAGGGCTAACTTCCTACTATTGCATACCACCTCCCATTCAGATGTTATAGATGGAACATACATTTTGATTATACAAGAAGCCCTATTATGCCACGAAAGACATAAATCATAAAGATGCAAACACTATGCTTAAATTTAATCTCCCTAAAAGTTACAGTGTAGTTTTTGGAATTAACAGCAATTACAAATAGAACTATCTGAACAAAATTCCAGAGAGAAATTACATTTCTAGGTAAGCTGAGATCTTTGGTCCTTTTTCCCCTGGAGATGTTGGATGAGTCTGGGCTGAAAAGGCAGAGTGAAAGCACCCATAGTTTCATGAAGCATAGGAGATAAAGTCCTGCTAGAGGGAGCAGTTGTCATTCTCAAGACATTTAAAACCAGAGGCAAACTGAATCTAACGCTACGTCCCAGCTCTCATACAGCTCAATACTCTCTGCCTAACAAAGAAAACGTGAACCCTCTCTGGTGGAAAATACCATCAACCTTAATCTCTAACGTTCTTTTATATACAATCCCCAGAAAATGTATCCAATATCTAGGAAATGTGGCCAATAAGAAAGAAAAGCAGATTGTGTAAGTAGACCCACAGATGATCCAGATGCACAGACAATGGCTTTAAAATAACTATAAAATATATTAAAATGGAAAAATTTAAAAATAGGATAAAAATAGAGAATTACAATTTATAAAAAAAAGAAATGAAACAAAACAGTTGTTGCTGGGGAAAGGTGGAAGGGTTGACTACAAAGAGGAACAAATTATGGGGGGAGATGTTCTATATCTTGTGTTGTTAAAAGTCACAGAATTGTACTCTGTTGGGTGGATTTTGTGTGTAAGTTATACTTTAGTAAACCTGACAAATAATGGAAAAAAAAGAACAGAATGAACATCTAGAGCTGGAAAAGTGAAATTAGGAAATTCTTTTTTTTTTTTGAGATGGAAATGGAGTCTTGCTCTGTTGCCCAGGCTGGAGTGCAGTGGCGCGATCTCAGCTCACTGCAAGCTCTGCCTCCCAGGTTCACACCATTCTTCTGCCTCAGCCTCCCGAGTAGCTGGGACTACAGGCGCCTGCCACCATGGCTGGCTAATTTTTTTTTGTATTTTTAGTAGAGATAGGGTTTCACCGTGTTAGCCAGGATGATGTCGATCTCCTGACCTTGTGATCCACCCACCTCAGCCTCCCAAAGTGCTGGGATTACAGGCGTGAGCCACTGCGCTCAGCCAGGAATTTCTTAAATAAACTTGTAGTAAAGTACACATATTAGCCAATAGGTAATCAAACCAAAGCACCGAGAGAAAAAGGAATAGAAAAGAGTGATCAAAATGCAAGATATGTGTGGGGCACTGTCAAAATATCCAACTTATGTATCACTAAAGTCTCAAACAGAGAGGAGAGAGAATTGGACAGAAGTAATATTTGATGGGTGAAAGTGTTCGAAACTGATAAATATATTAACTATAGATTCTAGATGTTTGGTGAACCCACAGTAGGATAGTAAAGAAAGTTGCACCTATACATCATAACCAAACATCTGAACTCTAAAGATAAAGGACTTTGGGAGGTTGAGGCAGGCAGATCACTTGAGGTCAGGAGTTTGAGACCAGCCTGGGCAACATGTTGAAACCTTGTCTCTAAAAATACAGAAATTCTCCAGGCATCGTCGTGGACACCTGTAATCTCAGCTGCTTGGTCCAGCTTGGGTGACAGAATGAGATTCCATCTCAAAAAAAGGAAAAAGAAAAGAAGAAAATTTGAAAGCACCTGGATGATAAAGATAAATTGCCTTCAAAGAAGAAACAATAGGACTGCTAACTTTATAACAAAAATAATGGAAGCCAGGAGACAGTGGAATGGCATCTTTAAAGGACCAAAAAAAAAACCCCAAAACAAACAAACAAACAAACAAAAGAAAGCCCTACCAACATGGAATTCTATAAATTATGAAAATTCCCTAAAAACTAAAAGAGAAACACATATTCATACAAACAAAAATTGAGCAATATTTTGTTTTACCAGTAGACCAGCACTACAAGAAATTTTAAAGGAAGTTGTTCAGTTTGCCAGAAAATGATCCCAGGTGAAAGAAGTGAAGAGGGCTTGAAAGGGTAAATTATTGGCAAATATAAAATAATATTGATATTTAAAACAATAACAATGTCTTGTAAGGCTTATGCAAATGCAGAAGTAAAATAGATGACAATAATAAGACAAAGTGAGAGGATAAATGAAGTAAAACTGGTGTGGATATTTTATTGCTGAGAAGTTGTAGAAAATGATAATTAAAGGTAGATGGTAATAAATCAAGGTTCTGTATTATAATTTCAAAAGAATAATACAATATGGCAAAACTGAAATGCTAATAGATAAGATAAAATAGAGAAGGTGAAAGGGAATAACAAAATACTTGATTATTCAATGTATTTAATCAAATAGTTAAATATTTAAGGACACACTTAAATAAGTCAGAAAAAATGAATAAAACAAAACACAGAACAAATAGAAAAATAATAGCACAATGATGGACTTACAACTATGTATATCAGTAGTTATAGATTGAAATGGCCATTTAAAATTTTAAAAATAGACTGAATTAAAAAAATTAGAATCAGCTCTATGTTGTTTACAAAAAGCACAAAAAGCTCACCTTAATTATAAGGAAACAGATTAAAAGTAAAAGGATGGAAAAAGATATGTAAGATATGTAAATGCTAATCAAAAGAAAGCTAATATGGCTATAGTCAAATCAGATTATTATGACCTAACTTTGCTGCTGGATCTGCTGTTCCCACCCCTTTAAAGCTGTTGGATGTCAAACACACTACATAAGAACCAGAGGCCACAAGTAATTCAAACGTTTATTCCTGATGCAGGACTACACAAACTTACAAAGTGTGAGAAGTCCCTGGATGAGGTAGCCCACCACCTGAAAGAAGTCTCTGTAATGTTTGGGTAGAGTGTGGGAGAGATAAGGGGGAAGAGAAAGAGATAGAGATAGAGATAGAGAGAAAGAGAGAGAGAGAGAGAGAGAGAGAGAGAGAGAGACCTGTATGATGTAGCTAAAGCATTAATGTGAGGGAAATGTATAGCTTTAAATGCCTATGTAAAAAAAGAGAATTTGAAAAAATCAGTGATTTCAGTTTCCATCTCCAGAAGCTGGAAAAATAGTAAATTAAGCCCAATGTAAGTCAAAGGAAAAGTATAATAGAGCAGAAATCAATAAAATAGAAAGCAGATAACTCACAGAGAGAATCAACAAACCAAAAGTGAATCCTTAGGAAAGGCTAAAAAACAAAAAAGAGGTCAGATGCGGTGGCTCACACCTGTAATTCTAGCATGGCAAAACCCTGTCTCTACAAAAAATACAAAAATTAGCCAGGTGTGGTGGTGCACTCCTGTAGTTGCAGCTACCCGGGAGGTTGAGGTGGGAGAATCGTTTGACCCTGAGCAGTGAGGATTGCAGTGAGCTGAGACTGTGCAACTGCACTCCAGCCTGGGTGACAGAATGGGACCCTGTCTCAAAAAAAAAAAAAAAAAAAAAAAAAAGACTGACCAGGAAAAAAGGGAAAGGGAAGGAAGGAAGGAAGGAAGGAAGGAAAACATTTCCATCATTCTCATACCTGTACCAGGTCAATCCCTGCCCCAGAGATAACTTCTATTCTGTCTGACTTTTCTCACCATGTAGGATGTACTCCTGGGTTCAAGTGTTCCTCCCACCTCGGCCTCTCAAAGGGCTGGGATTACAGGCATGAGCCACCACACCTACCCAGTATCTGTGAGATGTATCTGTGTGCATCAGTAGCTTCATTTTGCAATATATGACATTTCATTTATGTTTTTTCCTATTGATCAACATTTGAGCTGTTTCCAGTTTGTGGCTACTTTAAAGAAAGCTGCTATATGAATGTTTTTTTGTTGTTGTTGTTGTTGTTGTTTTTCCCCCGAGATGGAATTTCACTCTTGTTGCCCAGGCTGGAGTGCAATGGCATGCGACCTCGGCTCACTGCAACCTCTGGCTTCCAGGTTCAAGTGGTTCTCCTGCCTCAGTCTCCCGAGTAGCTGGGATTACAGGCACCCGCCACCACACCCAGCTAATTTTTTGTATTTTTAGTAGAGACAGGGTTTCATCATGTTGGCCAGGCTGGTCTCAAACTCCTGGCCTCAGGTGATCCATCTGCCTCGGGCTCCCAAAGTGCTGGGATTACAGGCATGTGCCACCATGCCTGACCAACTATGAACATTCTTATACATGTCTTTTGGTGAGTTTTTTTCCATTGTATATACTTAGTATACTACAGAATTGCTAAGTTACAGAGTAGGTATGTCTACATCATTAAAGGATACTGCTAACAGTTTTCCAAAGGGGTTGTACCAATTTACACCCTCATCAGTGCTGTATGAGAGTTCCCATTGTTCCACATCTTTGCCAGCATTTGTCATTTGTCAGTTCTTTCTAATTTGGCCTCTCTAGATGAGAATGAAGTGGTATCTCATTGTATTTTATTTTGCATTTCTATGATGACTAATGATGTTGAGCCCTTTTTCATAGACTTCTTAGCCATTTGTGTGAAAGATTGTTCAAGTTCTTTGCCCATTTTGAAAATCAGCTTATGAGTCATTTTTAAAATCTTTGACAATCTGTGACTTGATGAAAAAAATTCTGAATTTTAATGAAGTTCAATCTAACAATTTTTTTCTTATATGGTTATGGTTGGATATTTCCTATGGTGTCTTCTAAAATACTAGTTCTCAACTTTTTTAGTCTCAGGATCCATTTATACTCTTAAACACTTTTGAGGAACCCAAAGAGTTTTTGTTTATGTGGGTTGTATCTGTCAATATTTAGCATATTAGAAATAAAAATAGAAAATTTACAAATATTTATTAATACATTTAAAGATAATAAACTCATTACATAATACAAATACCATTTTATGGAAAATAACTACATTTTTCCAAACAAACAAAAACTGTGAGAACGTTGATGCCGTTTTACATTTCTATAATCTGTTTAATGTCTGACTTGATAGACAATAGCTGAATTCCTGTATGGGTTTCTGCATTCACTTTGCTGCAGTATGTGTTTTGCTTGAAGTACTGTCAAGTATCACTTAACAATGGTGATACATTCTGAAAAATGTATCATTAGGGGATTTTGCTGTTATGCCAACATCATGGAGTGTACAAACTTTCCTGGTACAGCCTACTACACACCTAGGCTACAAACTTGTATAGGATGCTACTGTACTGAATACTATAGACAACTGTAACACAATGGTAAGTATTTGGGTATCTAAACATATGTAAACATAGAAAAGGTACAGTAAAAATATGGCATAAAATATTTTTAAAATGGTACACCTATACATAGGGCACTTACCATGAACAGAGCTTGCAGGACTGGAAGTGGTTCTGGATGAGTCAATGAGCGAGTGGTCAGTGAATGGGAAGGCTTAGGACATTACTCTGCATTAAACTTTATAAACACTGTACACTTAGGCTACACTAAATTTATTTTCTAAACAAATATTTTTCTTCAATAAATGAAACAGCTTACTATTACATTTTTACTCTTAAACTTTTTAATTTTTAAACTTTTTTACTCTTTTGTAATAACAGCTTCAAGCACAAACACATTGTAAAGTTATACAAAAATATTTTCTTTCTATCTTTATTCTATACTTTTTTCTATTTTTAAACTTTTTTATTTTTTATTTTCTTTTTTGAATTTGAATTTAAGTGTCAGTTATTTTTTATTTTCTTACTTTTTAAACATTTTGTAAAAAACTAAGACACAAACATACACATTAGCCTAGGGTCAGGACGGTCAATATCACTGTCTTCTGCCTCTCCATCTTGTCCCACTAGAAGGTCTCCACGGGCAAACACACAGGGAGCTGTCATCTCCTATGACAACAATGCCTTCTGGAATACCTCCTGAAGGACCTGCCTGAGGCTGTTTCACAGTTAACTTTTTTAAAAAATAAGTAGAACGGGTACACTCTACAATAACAATAAAAACTATGGTATAGTAAATACATAAACCAGTAATATAGTCATTTGTTATTATCAAGTATTGACTACTGTATATAATTTTATTGCTGTACTTGTATGTGACTAGTAGCACAGTAAGTTTGTTTACACCAACATCACCACAAACACATAAATAATGCCTTGTGCTAGGGCGTTATGATGGCTATCATGTCACTAGGCGATAAGAACTTTTCAACTCCGTTATACCTTATGGAATGAACATCATGTATATTCAGTCATTGAGCAAAATGTCCTCATACAGCACATAACTGTGTATGAAGAAAACGTAAACTCAAACTAAAATATGTAGTTGAAAAGGGAAGAACATTTTAGTAGCCTTTTTAGATAATTGTGGGTATTTTTCTCCAATACTATACCAAAACTCAACAAATGGTAGCTCCCCAAAATTGGTTGCAATGGCATTTGAAACCATATCAGTAAACTTTTCATGTTGTGTTATATTGAAATTCATTGGTCTATTTTGCACTTGAATGGATTTTTTTTACTCACGCATGGTTTTGTAACAGCATGATTTGGCCATTTGGAAAATACTGGTTCACTGAATTATACAAACCTTCCAAACACTGACACATTTCATTATACAATTATTAATAAATACATATACAATTCATTAATATCACCACTCATCTCATCAGAGAAGTCTTAGTGGGAACCTGTCAAGCTCACAGTGGCAAATACTGTGATGGGCTCGTTTCGTTCATTTTTGAGAAAATGTCTGTCAAATACTCAAGTCTAAATAACCATAGAGTTTAGTCATTCTTCTTTTTTTTTTT
>NC_037669.1:33606375-33606626 GCF_003255815.1 Theropithecus gelada | reverse complement strand
TGAGGCTGGGCGCGGTGGCTCAAGCCTGTAATCCCAGCACTTTGGGAGGCCGAGACGGGCGGATCACGAGGTCAGGAGATCGAGACCATCCTGGCTGACACGGTGAAACCCCGTCTCTACTAAAAAATACAAAAAACTAGCCGGGCGAGGTGGCGGGCGCCTGTAGTCCCAGCTACTCGGGAGGCTGAGGCAGGAGAATGGTGTAAACCCGGGAGGCGGAGCTTGCAGTGAGCTGAGATCCGGCCACTGCA
>NC_037669.1:33497834-33606359 GCF_003255815.1 Theropithecus gelada | reverse complement strand
GCTGGAGTGCAGTGGCCGGATCTCAGCTCACTGCAAGCTCCGCCTCCCGGGTTTACACCATTCTCCTGCCTCAGCCTCCCGAGTAGCTGGGACTACAGGCGCCCGCCACCTCGCCCGGCTAGTTTTTTGTATTTTTCAGTAGAGATGGGGTTTCACCCTGTTCACCAGGATGGTCTCGATCTCCTGACCGCCTGTCTTGGCCTCCCAAAGTGCTGGGATTACAGGCTTGAGCCACTGCACCTGGCCTACCATGTTTTGTATCTTAACAGTGGTTACATTGGTGAATGTGTGTGTGCATGTGTGTACATGCATATGTGTGTATATATATGTAAAAATTCATCAACTCATATACACTTAAGAATAGTATACATTTTGTCCATTACTGAATATATTTTATACCTAAATGAAAAGATTAAGAAAAAATTATCTATGGAAGTTTGTTTTTTTATTTGAGATGGAGTCTTGCTCTGTCACCCAGGCTGGAGTGCAATGGCGTGATCTCAGCTCACAGTAACCTCTGCCTGCTGAGTTCAAGCGATTCTCCTGCCTCAGCCTCCAGAGTAGCTGGGATTACAGGCGCCCACCACCATGCCTGGCTAATTTTTGTATTTTTAGTAGAGACGGGGTTTCACCATGTTCTCCAGGCTGGTCTCAAACTCCTGACCTCAAGTGAGCCACCCACCTCGGCTTCCCAAAGTGCTGGGATTACAGGCTTGAGCTACTGCACCCAGCTGGAAGTTTGAATAGATGTTGGTTTTCTCTTAATAAATTTCCCCTGAGTAGGCAATATCTGAAAGTCATTTTACTGTCATTGCTTTTTTTTTTTTTTTTTTTTTGAGACAAGTTCTAAAAAGAGGTCTCACGGAGAGATCTTTCTGTTGCCCAGGCTGGAGTGCAGTGGTGTGATCATAGCTTACTGCAACCACAAACTCCTGGGCTCAAGGGATATTCCTGCCTCACCTACTCATGTAGCTGGAACTACAAGTGTGCATCACCTTGCCCAGTTAGTTAAAAAAATTTGGAGAGACAGGGTCTCACTATGTTGCTCAGGCTGATCTTGAACTCCTGGCTCAAAAGATCCTCCCTTCTTAGCCTCCCCAAGTGCTGGGATTACAGGTGTGAACCAACGCACTGTAATTCTTTAGAAGGCATGGCACTATTTTGTGTGTTGTTCCCCTGTTACCTGGCTGTGACTTTGGGAAAGTGGTATAACTTCTTTGTGTCTTTTTGCTTCTCATTCTTACCTGTTTATTGTTATTATTACCTGTCCTGCATACCTCACAGGGTTGTTGTTGACGACAAATGAGGTTTTAAATGTATTTTCCATAACCATCCTCATTTCCACCTCTCCTGCACATGAGACTGAAATACAGTCTGCACTAGCATGTATCTGGTTGGTCAGAGTCCAGAGCTCCTTTGCTTTTTCCTCCCATGAGAAATTAAGGAGATGATGCTTATTAGCTTCCTGGATAAGTTCAGAAGTCAGGTAGGTTGGTTAACTAGTATCAGTGTGCTACTTAATTTTTCACATGATCAAATAAGCTACAGATTTTGGGGAAGATTTTGGGGGAAGATACTAACATCCAGCTTTTAACTAAGTTTCTGCTGTGTGGGTCTGGTTGGTGGTGGTTTAATCACATTCAGATCCATGGTTTGGAAAACGGCTGCAGGCTGACTGCAGTTGTGTAGAACTAACTGGTTTGGGAAGGTTTCTGGGAATTCATGGTTTAATTAGGTTATATCCCCCCTACCTTTTTTTAAAAATGCTGCCATGAAGTGATGTGCAAATTCACTTTAAATATTTTTATTTTTTATTTTTTTGAGACACAGTCTCACTCTATTGTCCAGGCTATAGTGCAGTGGTGTGATCTCAGCTCTCTGCAACCTCTGCCTCCCGGGTTCACGCGATTCTCCTGCCTCAGCCTCCTGAGTAGCTGGTATTACAGGCACGCACCACCACACGAGCTAATTTTGTATTTTTAGTAGAGACGGGGTTTCATCATATTGGCCAGGCTGGGCTTGAACTCCTGACCTCAAGTGATCTGGCCCCATCAGCCTCCCAAAGTGCTGGCATTACAGCCTTGAGCCACTGTGCCTGGCCCACTTTAAATATATTTTTTAAAAAGTCCAACAGACAGCTTAGTACAGGAGGTGATACAGGAGTATGTTAGCAAGTCAGAGTTCCAAACCAAGTCCTATTGCTTTTTTTGTCTTATTTCTGGACAAACTTAGAAACATTTATTGCCATTATCATTATACCCTAAACGAGGAAATATGATTTTCCAGTTCAGTGCAACTAGTTCCTTTGTCTAAAATTTTTCCTTTCCTTTTCTTTTTTTTTTTTGAGACAGAGTCTCACTCTGTTGCCAGGCCAGGGTGCAGTGGCGCAGTGGTGCGATCTTGGCTCACTGCATCCTGCGTCCGCCTCCCAGGTTCAAGTGATTCCCCTGCCTCAACCTCCCAAGTAGCTGGGATTACAGGTGCCTGCCACCACGCCCGGCTAGTGTTTTGTATTTTTAGTAGAGACAGGGTGTCACCATATCAGCCAGGATGGTCTCAATCTCCTGATCTCGTGATCCGCTCGCCTTGGCCTCCCAAAGTGCTGGGATTACAGGTGTGAGCCACTGTGCCTGGCCTAAAATTTTTCTTTAAATTTTTTGGGGAAGAAAAGTTAAAGTAGCTGGGATGAAACTACTACCTTATAGGAGGAGAGAGCTGGGCCCAGAGACCAAGAACAAAGATGGTTTGACCACTGAGGGAGCTGTAGATTCTGCCTGATCCGTGGGGCCAGCACAGATTGGTTTTGGAGGCAGCTTTGGAGAACTTTTAGACTCCTTACAACTTTTTGAGTTTTTGAATGTTTTTTAACCTCTAATTTTCTTTTTTTTATAGAGACAGGATCTTGCTATGTTGTCCAAGCTGGTTTCAAACTCCTGGCCTCAAGTGGTCCTCCTGCCTTGGCCTCCCCAAGCGCTAGAACTACAGGCATGAGCCAGCGCACTGGGCTACTGAATGTTTTTTAGAAAATAAATAACCTCACTACATTCCTGTGCTTTCTCTCCATTTTAAATTTCGTTTTTGAAACAACAGGCTCCCAGTAGTAACCTGATGCTTTATGCCACATATATTTTAATTTAAAATGAATCTTTGGGTCTACAGTGCTTTGCCAAGTGCAATCATTGAATTTATAAAAAGGACTTTGGTTCTTAACTTTACAAGCTTAGAACCTGAAGCAATGGTCCTTATAGAAATCCAGCTGTTCCAGTTTAGACAGCCAAAATGCTCCACAGCTGCGGTTTTATTGATGAGCTTTCGTAAGACACAGTGAGTTCCATTGTTACTCAGGTTTGTATATCAGGCATATATCTTCCATATTTTGGAAAATGCTTTCCTTTTTGTTAATACCGTCAACAGTTATATAATTCTAGGCCTGTGTTTTGCACATATAGGTACACACAAAAATAAAAGGTGAATCTTCATTGCAGCACAGTCTGTTGTCCTTCTCTCTGTTCTTATTACCTGAGCCACTCATTCCTATTAGTCCAGGTTTCTGCACCATTCACTTCACCTACTGAACAGTGACTTCTCCAAGTTTCAGTTTCTCCATCTAGGAAATGGAACTAATGGTAATAGTAATAACTTCTCAGGGAGGTTTTCAGGATTAGATGTGGTTATGTGTATAAAACCCTTGGCAGAGTGCCCAATGATGAATGTTGGTTTTTTTTTTTTTTTTTTTTTTGAGGCAGACTCTCACTCTGTTGCTCAGCCTGGAGTGCAGTGGTGCAATCATGGCTCACTGCAACCTCCACCTTCCAGGCTCAAGAGATTCTTGTGCCTCAGCCTCCTGAGTAGCTGGGACTACAGGCACATGCCAACACGCTGAGCTAATTTTTTTTTTTTTAGATGAAGTCTTGCTCTGTCTCCTAGACTGGAGTGCAGTGGCGCCATCTCAGCTCACTGCCACTTCAGCCTCCCGGGTTCAAACGATTCTTCTGCCTTAGCCTCCCGAGTAGCTGGGATTACAGATGCAAGCCACCACACTTGGCTAATTTTTTTTTTTTTTTTTTTTTGTATTTTTAGTAGAGACAGGGTTTTGCCATTTTGACCAGGCTGGGCTCGAACTACTGACCTCAGGTGATCCACTCGCCTCGACCTCCCAAAGTGCTGGGATTACAGGCATGGGCCACTGCACCGGGCCATAATTTTTTGTATTTTTAGTAGAGATGGGGTTTCGCCACATTGGCCAGGCTGGTCTTGAACTCCTGCCCTCAAGCGATCCACCCGCCTTGGCCTCCCAAAGTGCTGGGATTACAGATGTGAGCCACCGCACCCAGCCAAATGGTGGCTGTTTTAATGACCAGTTATGCCAACCTTAATGTTCTATAAGTAGAAATTGGAAGGTAGGAAATGAGGACATAAGTTTCCAATAGTAAGATCCCACTAAGAGGGCAGACTGAAAGCTTCAGTCCCATACTTGTCCTCTAGCAGAGTGAGGTTGTTGCAACTTCTTAGGAAGAGTTAGGCAGAGGAGCTATTTTTGTTTCTTCAAGGATGGAATAAAATCATCCCCACTCCAATTATCCTTCTCTCTAGATCTCTGTTTTCTGCTGAGATTAAAACTGGGAGTTTCATTTTTCTTATGAAAACTTTGAAGTCATCAGTTAAATCATCTCTCTTATTTTTCTGACTTCTCCCCTTTTACCTAGGAATGATAGTTATTCACCTCCCCAGGGCAGGACAGGCCAGGCTGTAGGTGTCCGATAGGCTGTAAGCTTCCCTGTTAGTCCCAATATGATATTTTAACATTCTGCCTGTAGTAAATAGTCGCTGTAGTCTCAGCTCAGTGGACCCCAAGGCTTCCTTTCTTTTTGCTTTCAGTTTGTTTGAAAACAAGATCAAACCCACCACTTCAAAAGTTTTTCCTCCTCCTTTAGTCCCTCGTCCGCAACCCATTTTATAGACACTGAAACGGCCTTCTGCAGGCTCCATGCGTCATCTGTGTCATCAACACTACTACCCAATGCTTTTCATGAAGTTAAGTAATTTTCTTTTCCTTCTAGCTTAGCTCTTAACTTCATTACTCAAAGAAGCAGCTATCTTTCCCTGTTTGTCCCAATCCAGTCTCATTGACCTTCTTGTTTAAAGTCACCTTCCACATTCACAGCTTTTAGGGATGGTTCAGGCTAAAATCATATCTGTTCCCTTCCCCCTTAGACTTTCAGAAATCACTAACTGCTTGAACTTGACCTTCGAATGAGTCTCCATTCGAGGTCTTCCAGGTTTACGTTATTCTTGCTGCATCTCAGTTTTCCTTTTCGTGAACATTCCATCCACATAATTATTATAAAGTTCTAGCCTTTGAAAGTCAACTTGAAATTCTCAGACATGTTTGGAGGAATCTCAGTGAGAAGCCTATTTCTTCAAAGTCACCCTTCCCTGAGAACCAGCATCCTTCTCTGATACCAGAGCCCAAGCAGGGTCTCCCTAATTACTTTATTTCTGTGTTTGGTTTTGTGGTAACTGGGAACCACAGACAGAGAAAGCCTGAACCTCCCTGAAGAGGTCTCTTAGGGAGGCCTCCAGAACCAAATATGCTCTCAAGGAATTTGGTTGTGAGAGAGATGCTATCAGCAATTAGGGCTTTACATTTCAGCATAAACATTGCTGACAGTTACTTGAATTTTTTTTCTGTTCTGCACGTAATGATAAGATTCTTATAAGGATGTTCTCTTCTTGTAGTTTTTGGCCTGATTATCACAGATTATAATCATCTGTTTTTTCCATGTCCATCTGCCCTAATGGACTGTAGAACACATGTCGGAAGGGATGGTGTGCATTTTGTTCACTGCTGTGCTCAGTTTCTCACAGTGCCTAGCCCAAGTATTTCATGACTGTTTAGTAAAACTGTATTTCTGATTCTATGTAAGTGAACAGAGATGTGATGAGAGAATAAAGGGGAAATGCACCCCCTCAAAAAGCTTATTACTTCGCAAGGTGTCCCATGTTGAGATAAAAGCAGAGTAAACCTCATGCCTAAATATGTCCTGTTTCCTAGAAGACTCCTGTCTAGTACCAGGGTGCCTTGTGAAAGGTTCAGATAAACAATTTAATGTAAATCATAAAATGCAAACCCACTTCTTCCTGGGATGGTAATGTTGCAGCACCCTAAAAGAGAGATTGTTTGAATTATTTTGGATGATATTCCGCTTAAAGCACCTAGAGTCATAATTCACACAAAAAAGTCAAGATTTAAATATAAAACAGGGGCCCAGGAGCAAGCCATGTCGAGACTGTATATCAGATTTCTCTTGCCCTGATTTGAAAATCTTCCACTGTTTAAATCTGTTGACTTCTAAATCATAACTATAATGCTGGGACAGGAGATGGGACCCCTAGTTTTTATTTAGCACTTGACTGAAATGTAACATGACTTCAAGGCTCTTTTATGTTACAAAAATGCCAGCTATTGTTCATCTCCAGTGAAACGAATAAACCTTAGATGACAGGGACATCAAGGTAGACAAAAGGATGTAGGACAGAGCCGGGGAATTTAAACAATTTTGAGAGTTCAGGGAAAATGATAAAATCTCTTAATCTAGAGATATTTAAGAAGAAGTCAGGGATCTTCTTTCTAAAATTGGGGGAGCAAAGGGTACTTCTTCATGAACAACGGTGACCATCTAGTCTTTTTTGTACTCCAATAAGAATAGCAAGACCATGCTTCAGGAAAGCTGTCCAGTGTAAACAGGCCCTGCCTTGGAGTTCATTGAGTAGAGGTCTCTTTCTACAGAGGAGACCCAGGTGAAACCCTCTTGCTCTGGTGTTCCAGAAACTCAGCGGTGAAGGCGATCTGTGACTCTTCCCCAGATTCCTCGAATTCGTGAGCATTCAGGCCTAAGATTTAACATGCACTTAACCTTGTTAACAAAGGTGCCTTCGTCTTGAGGAGACATTAAAACTTAGCCATGTAAATATATCTTGTCTCCTCCAGTGTTAAAACAACAACAACAACAACAAACAAAACTACTACAAGCTGGGTGGAATCACGGTAAACAAGCATTTTCCATTGACTCGAGCAGAGCAGATAGAATCTTTACCGATAGTGCTTCTTCTTAGTTTCACCAGGGACATTAGATTCATGGTGGTTCATTTCAAAACCATGCTTCCACTTTCAGGGACTCTTTTGTCACCTGTAGGCTGAAGCGTTCTCCTTAGCTGAAGACGCAAGCTTGTCCTACAGAATGTTTGGTAATAAGGGTGCGAAGGGAGGGAAACATTTGCACGTGGCATTCCCTGAAACAGGGTTGTAATAAATAGCTACTCGAGAGGAGAAAACCTAGGTTTTCCTTGAGATTCCCAGGGCAGAGATAGCAGTGATGAGGTGTCACATTATAGATAGCCAGGCTTTCCCACTTGGCCCTAGCTTTGGTAGCATTTTTTTTTTTTTCATCGGAGGTGGAATAAGGATATTCAGGGCCAGAGTCAGGGAAATGCAGCCACAAAGGACAAAGATGGGGGTAGGGATGGGAGGAGGCTGAACAGCTGTGGGCAGTGTCTCTGAAGGGGAAGAGGCCTCCCAACCTGTTCAGGGCCTCCTGGAGCTGAGGACAGGAAACGGAACAGTTGGTTTCAATGAAGAGCCCCTGGAGGAGAGAGATCCCAGACTGGCCGACGGATCCACTCTTGCCCTGCCTCCCTGTGGGATTCAGGAGGGTGAGCTGAGGATCCCGTCTGCGTGAGCACTGCTGCTGGTACCCTGCACACCTCCACCTTCACCGTTCTCACATAGAATCATGGAGATGTGCCAGCTGAGGATGTGAGAGTTTCAGCACTTACCCACGGGCACACCGCGAGTAGGCGGACTCCAGAATCTTCCACAGATTGTACTGTTCCTTCTGTGAATAGTGTTTATCTTTGTTCCTCCCTTTCCCCTAAGTTTTGGATAGAGACCATCACCCATATTGAGGAGGATTTGGGTATTTGATTTACCAACACATGCATTTTGTGACCCCACAGAAACTTCCGGTGGGTGCCTGGAGTTACATAGAGAGCAGCTGCCATTTTCTTTGCCCCAAGGAGCTAGCTCGGTGACCTCCTTCAGTCATGGAAAGTCCCTTCCCCAGATAGACTCCGGCATTCCACTGGCTTCTCCTGCTGCTAAAATAAAACTGGGCAAATCCATCAGTAAACCGTGGAGCATAAAGAGGTCGGGCTGCTTCTCCAGCATTTGTCAGGGGTGTGAAGAGGTCATTTTTTATGTGCACAGCTTTGCTCCTCTGGCTGCTACATCTCGGTCCTGCTCCAGCTGAACCGCTCTTATTACTTCTGTGCTTGCTTTGCCAACAGCCTCTTCACAGTGACTGCTTTTCTCCAGTTACGCTCCTGTTGAACTCGGCTTTCTGAGTAACTCTTCCTTTCCCTTTTAAAGAGTGAAGTCCATGAACCTGGGCGAGAATTATCATAGACACTGTACTACAGAAATGGCTCGTTAAGCTCTTTAAGCTCTCCGTGCTCCCCTCCACCCCAGCACTCGTGTAAATCCTACAGATACAGCTGAATGACTTTATGTCCTCCAACCGTGAGACTGGCACTGTGGAAAGAATTAGCAACATGTACATTTAGAACTGGTATTTGTAAAAACAAGCCTGGTCTGGATTTGCAGTACTGTTGCAGGAACAAAACTGACCACAGCGTGTGAGTTTGTAGCACAAGACAGACGTGATCAGAAAACAGTGAAGGCTCCAGCAGCACAGTCCACCCTTTCCTCCAGGGCCCTCTCCCCATTTCGACTCACATTTTCCCGAACAAGCTACCAAACAGGTTATGCATGTGAAAATTTATTCACTTCAGCCACAGGGCGACTTGAATGGACTTTGTGTTCACATTTCCTCCCTTCGTCTTCTGTGGATTAGAAATCATAGTGCGTGAAGATAAAGAAATTAGGTCAAACCAGCCATAGTGAAACAGGTTCAAATCTTTATTATTTTTTATTTTTTAAGACATGGGGGTCTCACTCTGTCATCCAGGCTGGAGTGCAGGGACGCAATCATAGTTCACTGTGCGTCAATCTCCTGGGCTCAAGTGATCCTCCTGCCTCAGCCTCCCAAAGTGTTGGGATTACAGGCGTGAGCCACTGTGCCCTGCCAAACTTTTTTTACATGTTGGATTAACACAACCATTTAATTGGTGGCCTTCATATGGTCAATGGAAGCCAACACTTCTTAAAGAATAAAGAATAACAGAAGGCTAAGTACATATTTGGGGACTTTAAAAAAAAATCACAGAATAGTTCATTGAAAGCATCTTTGTGTTTTTAAAATCAGGAAAAGCTTGCTGTTCAAACTTCTAAAATGGGTTTATGAACACAATGCAAATAGTTTAGAGAAAGAATAATAATTTTAAAAAATTCCTGATCCATGTCTCTAACAAATGATCAGGAAAGCAGAGGCGAGAGGTGACTTTAATTTCACAAGCAAATATATACGCATGTGCACATTTACGCGTCTATTTTCTGATTACATCATACTCCAGGCAACAAGGGAGCCTGGTCAATGTAAGACTTCTCAGACACAGAAATGCCAGACAATGTGAGAGTGGAACCCGGATGCTGAGCTTGCCAACACCTTACTGGGGAGAGAATGAGAGTCAGGTGCAACCGAGAGACAATACTAGACAATACTAGATTAGCTGTGCATCCTGAGAGTTGCTTCTGAGAACTTCAGGGAGGAAGTCTAGAACCCTGATCTACACAAAGTGACAGATGGCAGACTCGCTGTGGAGGACTCCTGAAGTAGTGTCCCTGGTTAGAACGCTGATTTCTTCCCTAAAGGTGATGTGGGCACAGAACTGAGCTGTGTGAATGGGAGGGCCAAGTAAGCACTGCTCACGCTGCTGAATTTGCTCTGGCAGCCCAAGTCCTTAAGGTGAGGCCTGTCTGGCTGCTGCTGCCGTTACCAGTCTTTTAGTATGGTTAGTCATTTCTCTTGTTCGTGCTGCTGTTAAAAGAGCTTTCCCTGTTTCTCCTTCTGCCTTGAAGCTGGCCAGACATCTGTGGAGTGACAGGGCCTTCCCAAGAAGGCAGAGTCAGAGTGATGAGGTCCACACAGGTCAGTGAGATGAAGACACGAAGGAATATGTAAGCACCCAGGCCTTGGTCCCAGTGACAGTTACTTGTTAACAGGAATGTGTGACAAACCCCACTCCTGAGCCCTTCTGATGGCATCAGAAACCTGGGGGAAATATACAGAGTTTCTTCTGGGAGGTGACTAGCTGGTGCCACTAGAACATCTACCCCAGTAGGGCAGGGCCTGGGGTCACCTCCCCACCATGTTCTAAAGAATCACATCCTCCTGCTGGAGCAGCGGGTGTTGCAGAGGTGTGAAGGGGCCAACACAGTTTCCGGGCAGGAATCCAAGCTGCTGGCCTTTCTGGGCAGGGCGACAACCGGAGGGAAGCGTGCAGCAGCATTCTGCCATTGCCGGCAAGTCTCCTTGAGGGTGGGAGGGGCCCCAAGCTGGCGAGTTGACTTGGGTGCAGCGCCTGTTCCTGTTGCACTCCCAGAGCTGCAGATGGAAGGAGTGAGTGTTTCTCAGCTCCTCAGGTTTGCGTCTATCCTCAAAACATGGCTCCCCTTCTGCCTCCCTTCTTGCAGGTTTAAATCTCCCGCAGCCCCTGTCCTTCCTGTGTGAAAGCGGAGCTGGCTCTACAGAGGGTGAGTGGGGCATCTGGCCGTGGTTACTGTGCTGCGGTCACTGTAATTTTCGTGAAACAGCACCAAGATTGATCGCTCCCTCCCTTCCTCTTAATGTTGGAGGTTCAGAAGACAGGAATCTGGTCTCTCCGAACCACATCAAGGTCATCATCCAAAGTTAACAAAACCTGAAACGAGAGGGACAGAGAAATGAAAGGAATGGACAGTCACTGCCACACTAAGTCCTGTTTTCTCTCTGAGATGCCCACAGACTGGAAACTGTTAGTTCCCTCTCATTCTCATCCCTTCTGCAGCTCTCTGCAATCCCTTGCTCTTAATAGGCACTTACTCTAATTATACAATTCATTTGTCAATTAATTCAAATATTCATGAAGGTTTATGATGTGCTATTCCAGATGCTATGGAGATATAGTTTGTAATGAAAGAGACAAAAATCCCTATTCTCCATGTAGCTTACATTCTAAAGAGGGCTTTAGACATGAAACAAATACATGAGTAAAATATAGCCCGTTAGATAGTAGTAAGTGCTAAGGATATAAGTTAAATAATGGAGGGAATATAGGAAGTATCAGGTGTGGGGAGGTAAAAAATTTTGATAGGGTGGCCTGGGAAGTCATTACTTAGCGGACATTTAGGTCAAGAGTCAAAGGGAATGAAGTCCTGTTGGATAGAGTGTTGCTATATAAGAAATGTACCCTTCTCCTCCATTTCTAGTTCCCTCGACTACTACTGTCCCCACGTGGAACCTTTGGTTCCACTGTTGTTGTCTCTGTCTCTCTCATGAAGGTGACAATCAGAAGTAAAAGACAAGGAATGTTTATACAGATTGGCTAAGCTTCCCAAACTGGCCACTAGGGGGTAGCCCTGCTCCACTCTTGACGTTATATGGCCCACCTGAGCCCGCTTAGCGTGGAGCCGGGGCGTCTAGTAGGTCTGGGGCCTGAAGTCTAGTAGGGTTGTTAATTGTCGATTGAACCTGCCTACAGGCACCATGGACTTTTAATTGGGGAAAGTCAAAGTTAGGATTAAAGGATGGAACTATAATTCAGGGTTGATATAAATACGCATGGCTTCTGAGAAAGGGTTGGGGCAAAAAAACAGAGAAACTACAGGAGAGATTTTGGGACAGACTGATCAGAAGGCAACAGAGGCGTGGCTGCTATCCCAAGCCACTTAAGGAATATGTAAAATATTTGTGAAATATTCAGAGAGACTGGAGGAGGAGGAGGAGGAGGAGGAGGAGGAATGTCAGTATGGCATGAGAAAGAATAACCCAATGTTATCGGAATTGCTAAAAGTGGTTCCTGGGGGAATTTCGGGCATGTGGGTCTAATAACCAATTCAGAAAAAATGTGCTGTGCAACTTAGGGAAAATAATTTTGTCCTTCTGTGTCTAAAGATATTGAAGGGTAAAAGAAAAACTAAAGATCTAACCAAAGGACATAAAATTTATAAAAGAAATAAGATGGTCTGTATATTGAATTACAAGGAGGAAATGGAAAGTAAAATTAGAGAGGAATATAAAAAAACAATGTAAGGAAGAGCAGAAGAAGAAAATGAGAGTACAAGATGTAAAGAGAGAAGGAAGTCACAAAAAGATAGATATGAACTCACCAAGAATGAGAAAAACAGAGCAGTAGCAGAGAGGAAGTGCCAGATGTCATGGTCATCGAAGAAATCCAGCAGAATGCACTCGCGGTTCTTCTCCCGGGATTCGGCCGGAGTTCCCTGGAGGAAGGTGAGGCAGAACATGGGCAAGATTCCCTCAGTTCAACTGTTCAAAGAGTTGAACATCTGGAAAGTTACAAAAATGCTACTAGGTGTCTGGTTTGAAAAGTTAGCTTCTGAGGAAACATACATCCACACAAAAACCTGTACACAAAGACCTCAAAAGCACAGGCAACAAAGCAAAAATAGAAAAGAGAGATTACATCAAGCTACAAAGCTTCTGCACAGCAAAGGAAATGACAAACAAAGGGAAGAGACAACCCACAGAATGGGAGAAAATATTTGCAAACTATCCATTGACCAGAAATTAATAACCAGAATGTATAAGGAGCTCAAACAACTCTAAGCGAAAAAAATCCAATTTAAAAATAGGCAAAAGACATGAATAGACATTTCTCAAAAGAAGACATACAAATGACAAATAGGCGTATGAAAAGGTGCTCAACATCATTGATCATCAGAGAATGCAAATCACAACTACAATGAGATATCATCTTACCCTTGTTAAAAAGGCTTGTATCAAAAAGACAAGCAATAACAGATGCTGGCTAGGATGTGGAGAAAAGGGAATTCTCACACACTGTTGGTGGGAATGTAAATTAGTACAGCCACTGTGGAGAACAGTTTGGAAGTTCCTTAAAAAGCTAAAAATAGAGCTACGGTCAGGTACAGTGGCTCACGCCTGTAATCCCAGCACCATGGAAGGCACAGGCAGGTGGATCACCTAAGGTCAGGAGTTTGAGACCAGCCTGGCCAACATGGTGAAACTCCGTCTCTACTAAAAATACAAAAAAAAATTAGCTGGGCATGGTGGCGGGTGCCTGTAATCCCAGCTACTCAGGAGGGTGAGGCAGGAGAATCACTTGAACCTGGGAGGCAGAGGTTTCAGTGAGCCAAGATCATGCCATTGCACTCCAGCCTGGGAGACAGAGGGAGACCCTGTCTCAAAAACAAAAACAAAAACAAAAACAAAAAACAGAAAAATGAAAAAAATAGAGCTACCATATGATTCAGCAATTCTACTACTTGATATATATCCAAAAGAAAAGAAATCAGTGTGTCAAAGAGTTACCTGCACTCCCATGTTTATTACAGCACTGTTCACAATAGGCAAAACGTGGAATCAATCTAAGTTCCCATCAACGGAGGTACGGACAAAGACAATATGATACACACATCTACGGAGACAATGTACATATACATACAAACACAATAAAATACTACTCAGCCATAAAAAAGAATAAAATCCTGCCATTTGTAGCAACACGTACGGAACTCGAGGCCATTATGTTAAGTGAAATAAGTGAAGCACAGAAGGACAAATATTGCATGTTCTCACTCACATGAGGCAGCTAGAAAAGTGGATCCCATGAAGACAGAGAATAGTTTGGTAGTTACCAGAGTCCAGGAAGGGTGGCGGGAGAGGGAGATGAGGGGAAAAACAAAAGAATGTGCGTGTATTTTTGACTGCTGAATGGCACACTTTAAAATGGTAATGATGGCAAATTTTATACGTATATTTTACCTCAAGAAAAAAACTTGTACACAAATATTCACAGCAGCGTCACTCATAACGACACAAAAAATAGAAACAATCCAACTGTCAATCAGCTGATGAGCAGGTAGATAAAATGTGGTATATCAGTACAATGGAATATTATTCAGCAATGAATAGACATGAAGTACTATGTATGTTACAGCGTGCTTGAACCTAGGACACATAAGGGAAAGAAGTCAGACACAAAGGCCGTGTATTGTGTGATTCCATTTACATGAAATGTCCAGAATAAGCAAATATACAGAGACAAAAGGTAGATTTAGTAGTTGCTTAGGGCGAAGGGGTTAGGGAGAAGTGAGGAGTGAATGCTGATGTGTATGAGCTTTCTTTCTGGAGTGACAGAAATGTTCTAAAATCTATTGTGGTGACTGTTGTGATGGAATGCTAAGACTTCTTCCTGTTCTGTGCCTCAGATATACCAGTAATTTCTTAGGCTTCGGCTCTGCTATCTATGGACGGGATGTAATGATACGTGAGCTTGGGTATTTGTTTTTTTTTTTGTTTTTTGAGATGGAGTCTCACTGTGTTGCCCAGGCTGGAGTGCAGTGGCGCGATCTCGGCTCACTGCAAGGTCTGTCTCCCGGGTTCAAGCCATTCTCCTGCCTCAGCCTCCCGAGTAGCTGGGATTACAGGTGCCCGCCAGCATGCCTGGTTAATTTTTTTGGTATTTTTAGTAGAGACGGGGTTTCACTATGTTGGCCAGGCTGGTGTCGAACTCCTGACTTCGGAATCCACCCGCCTCGGCCTCCCAAAGTGCTGGGATGTCAGGCGTGAGCCACCGCGCGCGGCCTGGGTATTTGTTGATGGATGGAGATTATGAGAAAGATGAGGAGATGCACTACTCCAGGCTTTTGACCACGTTAAGCATCCACTGGGACCAGCGTCCTAATACAACATGCAATGAAGACCAATTTTGCCATGTCGATAGTGCTCACAGATTTATAAAGGGCCACCCTGAGAATGATAACCACACGCAGTTAGTGTGCATTTATGTATGGCTGTTAAAAACCATCCCTGGTAGAGAAAACTTTCATTTTAGACACTGTGAAAACACATTAAGAGAGGGAGGTAGAAAGGCCAAAATGGCAAGTTGGAGAGAGAAGTTCTTTTTGGGTAAGAAAACTGGCCTCTTACCTCCCAGCTGCTGAGATTCTGGAAGAAAAAATACAGGGCGGCAGCCCACATCACAGCGGTGGCCACGATGCAGAAGAGCGGGACCGGGAGCACCTTCTCAGAGCTGCGGAGCTGCCGGGGAAGAAGCAGATGCGGCCTTACGGGTCTCCGCCTTCGCCTGCCCCAGGGCCCGACGCAGCGGCTCCCGGCGCTCGCTCTTACCTTCATGATGATGTAAAAGGCCAGGTACAGCAAAAGGTTGCAGATGAAGATGCCCAGCATGTAGGAGGCAAAGTCCCTGGGGCGGTGTATCAATCCGAAGAGGGCGCTGCGGGCGTCGGAGAAATGTGGGCAGCCGTGAAGGTGGATTTGTAACACTATTGGCTTTTCCAATCCCCCAGTCCCTTGAGGGGGAAGGGGCAGTTTCTTTTTTTTTTTTTTTTAACTTTTATTTTTAGTTTATTTTATTTGTTTTTAAACTCTTACCTCGTGATGAAACAGTAGATTTTTAAAATAATACTTTAACATATAAGTATCTTTTTTTTTTTTTTTAAACAGTTGGGTTCTCACTCACTCAGGCTAGAGTGCAATGGCGCAGTCACGGCTCACTGCAACCTTCACGTCCTGGACTCAAGCGATCCTTCCACTTCAACCTCTCTGGTAGCCGGGACTACAGATGCATGCCACCACTTACAGCTAATTTAAAAAATTTTTTTTGTAGAGGCAGGGTCTTGCTATGTTGCCCAGCCTGGTGTTGGATTCATGTCCTCAAGCCATCCTTTTGCCTCAGCCTCCCAAAGCCCTGGGATTACAGCTGTGAGCCATGGTGCCTTGCCTATATAAGTAACTTTTAATTTATTACACTTTCTTCCAAGCATTCATTTCTAACAACCATGTAAAGTTCCCATAACTGAATGCAATGTAAACGATCATCTTTCCTCTTTTGTTGAAGTGAAGTGTTTTCCCACATTCTTCGGTTTTTCATTATTATAAGAAACACTACAATGAATAAATACTTTCAGACATTGAGCTTATTTTTTTCATTTAAGATTAGTTCCTTAGAATAGAAGCAAAATCATCTCCATGATTGGCTTGACACTTATTATCAAATTTTTGCTAGCTGTCCATGGTTTTAAAATTAATGCTAAAGTTAATTTTGGTTGGAGTTAGCTTTAATTTTGTTCCAGATTTCTATTCAGTTATAGTATGTCCTTTATTACATAATTCTTTATCTCCTTGTTTTGAAATTGTTTTTAATGAATACACATCCACATATATATTTTTCAAAATCTCAATATCTCTATCTAGTTGGGTTTCTGTCCTCCATTCAGATTCACTGATTCATATTTCTAATTTCTAATTTTAGATCAGTGCCTCACTATTTTATTATCATTTTATAATATGCTAGATTATCTGATTAGGCTAGCCTGCACTGTTCCACTTGGTAGCCACATGTGGCTATTTAAATTAAAATTAATTGAAATTAAATAAAATTGAAAATCTACTTCCTCAGTCACACTAACCACATTTCAAGTCTTCGATATCTATGTGCTAATAGTTACTGTATTGGGCTGTATGTGTGGAATATTTACATCACTCCAGAGAGTTCTACTGGACAATGCTGGGCTAGTCACCCCTGCCCCTCCTTCCTTCTGTTAATCTCTTTTTCAAAGATCTTTGAACTTTTTGCCTAACTAGGCAAAAAACTTTTAGAATAAAACATAAAACCTTATTAACTTAATTACTATTCTAACTCTAAATGTATACATTACCTTGAGAAAGGATATCTTTGCAATAGTTATCTTTCCACCCAGGACCTGATGTCTGTCTTCATTTAGCTTAATTTTCCTTATGACTCCTAAGAAGATAATTACATTTTCTACAGAAAGATTGTGTACATCTCTCAAAATTTATTCGTAAGTATTTAAAGTGTAAAGCTACTATTAATGGACTCTTTTTGTTCATTTTGAATTCCAACTGACTTTGGTTTTTTTTTTTTTGAGAGAGGGTCTCACCATGTTGCCCAGACTGGTCTCAAACTCCTGGGCTCAAGCAATCCTCCTGCCTCAGCCTCCCAAAGTGTTGTGGTTCTAAGTGTGAGCCATTGCACGCGGCCTCAACTGACTTTGTTCTGTGTAATATAGAAAATTTTCTTCTCCCAGATTTTGAAATCTTTAGTATACCAAGCAACTCTTGTACATCTTTCCTTCAGATTCTCTAGTTTTTAGCTTTTTGTTACATTTGCTTTGTCATTTTCTCTCTCTCTCTCTCTCTGTGTATATATATATGCATATGTATGTACATACATCTCTATGCCTATATGTAAATACACACATATGTATGCACACACACCATTTTTCTTCTTCAGGACCATATGAAAGTAATTCCTTTTAAAATAACATTCATGGGAAATCATTCCATGTCTTTATGGAGCAACTGGGAAGGAGGTAGCCCACTGTCAGATAATCACGGTGAAGTCTGTCATTGAACCTCCTTCATCCCTGCAGGCCCTCTCGTCTCACAGAGCTGTACAAAGAGAGGCCATCTGCCTTGTCTTGTGAGCAGATCATGGATATGGTTTTGCTTATGTGAGAGACGGAGACAAGCCAAGTGATTCTGAGCCCCCACGGTGATAGTCAAAGGCTGTTCATTATCAAGAGGCTGGTGCCTTTTCTCCCCGCAGTGCCCTCTCTTTCAGGACCACCAGGACTGTGGAGTCTGCTAGAAGGGTGGTCAAGAACAGACCACTGCCCAAGAATCCTCTCATCTCGACCTGCCCCCAAGTAAAGGAGGAATCCTTAAATGGTATACATCTTATCCTGGGGCAATCCCTGGGGTGACAACATGGGAAGCTTCTTCCAGAAGCACATGCCCCCCAGATAAGACTCAGAGTCTCATGACTTGATTCTGGCTTCCTCTGAAGGAATGCCTCTTCATTCCTTAATGTTCACTGAGATTACAGAATCTTTTTTTGTTTTTGTTTTTGTTTTGTCAAAGGCCACTGACCCCGAGGAGCTCATCAGCTAGGAGCTACAAATAAAAGCAGTTAAACTTACTTATTGTTTGAGTGATCACTAAAATATTTCACTCATTCAACTGTATAAATTGAGAATAGGTTGCATAAAATAATTGTGGCTAGCAAAAATATGCATCTGTTGTTCTGTTCTATTTTGAGCCATTTGAGGAACAAAGGCCATGGGAAAGGAGGAAGAAGAATGATGTAGGTAGAAAGAAAGAGACTGGGGAGGGAAAGAAATAAAAGAGGGACTTGCACACACACAGACACATACACACACATACATTTAGTAAAAGAAAAATTTCTATAGAAAAGAAGGCCTTCTGGGTAGTCTTTATGGAAAGTTCTGTGAAAGAGTTTAAAGCTATGTTGGATGTTTGCAATCAGTGGTATAATTATCTATCTATCTATCTATCTATCTATCTATCTATCTATCTATCTATCTATCTATCTATCTATCTATCCATCCACCCATCCATCTATCCATCCATCCAACCATCTATCTATCCAACGTATCCACATAGATTTAACGAGTTTTGATGTTTGTCTTGTTGAGCAAATGAACTCAATGCCTCAGTGTTTGTAAGAGAGGCTACAATTGCTACACGAGAATGTCCTACTACCTTTTTTGAGTCTCTAGAACAAGCAATCCTACCTTCTCCTTAATTTCAGATTTCTTCGTAAAAATGACAGTCAAGGAAAGCTAAACCACAGCGTTACCGACATTAATAAAGGCAAAAACATGTTTTCATAAGACTACTTACAAGGACCAGTTAACCAGATTCCCCACAACCAGCAACACCATTCTATCCTGGAAAAGAGGAAAGAAAACATCAAGTGAGAGGCTGCACATCCGACTTTTCTTTTAACCTACTGTAGTGGAAGTATCAACTATGGGAAAACAATTGCATTGGTGAAAAACATTTTCTGTGGTTCTAAGAGTGCCTTGCCTATGATCTGACACTGATTGTATACGAAGACTAAATGGCAAGGCTTCTAACTGCAAATAGACCTGACCTCATCCCTGAGAAAGAAAATGTGGTGAGCAAAGCAGGACTCTATTTCTCCCCAGTGTTTAGTGGAGCTGCGCCCGCAGGCCCACTTCTCAGTGGGGAGGCTGGTGGGATGTGCTGATTACAGAATTAAGAGAATTCTGCCACTGGTACTATGTAATTGAGCACTGTTTTTCTGGGGTGTACTACTTGGTAGCCACAATTGCAACTCTCAGGCCCCAGCTGTAGGGCGTTAGTTTTGTACCCATTACTCTGGTTTCAAGGTGGTCCTGAAACTCCCAGGTTCCTGTGTCTACAATATAGTCTTGTAGGGGAGAAAATAGGGAGAAAAGGTCAGTTTTAAAGGACAATAGGCCGGGTGTGGTGGCTCACGCCTATAATCCCAGCACTTTGGGAGGCTGAGGCAGGCAGATCACCTGAGGTCAGGAGTTCGAGACCAGCCTGGCCAACATGGTGAAAGCCCGTCTCTACTAAAAATACAAAAATTAGCTAGGTGTGGTGGCACACAACTGTAGTCCTAGCTTCTTGAAAGGCTGAGGCCTGAGAAGTGTTTGAACCTGGGAGGCAGAGGTTGCAGTGAGCTGAGATTGTGCCAATGCATTCCAGCCTGGGCGATAGAGCAAGACTCTGTCTCAAAATAAATAAATAAATAAATAAATAAATAACAATGACTCTGACAGAGACTTATTCACAGTCTGTCCCTGTCCTTTGCATACTACTTAAAACTTTTAGGAGAGATTTGATCATACTTTAATTTGCATAACCACTCATCTACTATTTAAAAGTAGCAATTCTTTGTCTTTTAGGTGATCCATCCAATTTGGAGGAAGTAACTTCATTTAAAAAAACATTAATTCACCTATTAGAATGACTAAAATCCCCCAACAGTGACAACACCAAAAGCTGGCGAGGATGTGGAGCAACAGTAACATTCATTGCTGGTGGGAATGCCAAACGATACAGCCACTTGGAAGACAGTTTCGTAGTTTCTTACAAAACTAAACATATGATTGCCATACAATCCAGCAATAGCTCCCTTTGATATTTAACAAAAGGAATTGAAAACTCATGTCCACACTAAAACCTATGGAAAAAAGAAACTATGAATGTTACAGCAGCTTATTCATAATTATCCACACTTGGAAGCAACCAAAATGTCCTTCAGTGGGTGAATAAATAAACTGTGGCACATCCAGACAATGGAATATTATTCAATGCTAAATACAAATGAGCTATCAAGCCATGAAAAGACATGGAGGAAACTTAAATGCCCATTACTAAGTGGAAGAAGTCAGTATGAAATGGCTCTATACCATATGGCTCCAATTACGTTTTGGAAAAAGAAAAACTGTGTCAATAGAAAAAAGATTAGTGGTTGTGAGGACTTAAGAGGGAGGGAGGGATGAATAGGCTGAGCACAGAGGATTTTTAGGGCAGTGGAACTGGCTCATATGATACTATAATGGTAGGTACATGTCAACACGCTTGTCAAAACCTATGAGCGCACATCAAGAATGAGCATTAATGTAATGTAAGCCTTACATGGGTAGTAATGATGTGTCAGTGTAGGCTCATCAACTGTAACCAATGTACCACTGTGGTTTGGAACGTCCATAGTGGGGGAGGCTGTGCGTGGGGGGAGTGGGGGCAGAGGGTATATGGGAAATTTCTGTACCTTCTGCTCAATTTTTCTGTGGATGTAAAGCTGCTCTAAAAAATATAAAGTCTATTTAAAAAAGGAAGCCTCCATCAATTAACGTAAAAAACAAAAACATTACTTGCCTCTCCTGGTTCACAGGTAAGCAGGAGAACTTGCCTCTCAAAATACTCACAAGTCCTAATGGACTTTTTCATTCTCACCTGAATAAACCTTCCAGCCTCAATTCCCTTGTTTTTAGTGCTTATAGCTCCTGCCCAAGCTCGAGAGTGCTCACAGATTTCCATATTCCTTTAGAAAAAATATTCTGATTATAAAGGATTAGCAGGTACTTGCTAAATCCCTGTGTGCCAGGCCATACTAGCATCACTAGTTCTGACTGCAGCACTTTGTAAAGCCTGGGCAGTGGGCTCAGAGGAGGAAGGCAGCCTTCCCAAGATCACTGACCAGAGAGCCAAGAGAGAGCTGGGACCAGGGCCCTGAGCTCTGAGCTCACTACAGAAATATATCATACACTGAAGTATATTTCAACTATCAAGCAATAAACACAAGTTATAAAAAATTCTTGCTCATTGTGAAAATCAAACAGTACAGAAACACATAATGTGGAAGTGTAAGTTCCTAATGAACGTGACTGGAGTGACCACGGGTCCCAGTTTGCTGGAGATAGTCCTAGTTTATCACTGCTGTCCTGGTGGAATTATTAGTGGTGTGCCCTTCACTTCCACAAGGGTACCTGTTTGGATGATTCTTTATAGGGGTGCTCTGTCTTGATCCTCCCCATAGCTATGATCATTGTTCATTTATTTTTATTTTGTTTTTTAAAAATTTCATTATTGGGCGGGGCACAGTGGCTCACGCCTGTAATCCCAGCACTTTGGGAGGCCAAGGCGGGTGGATCACCTGAGGTTGGGAGTTTCAGACCAGCCTGACCAACATGGAGAAACCCTGCCTCTACTAAAAATACAAAATTAGCCAGGCATGGTGGCGCATGCCTGTAATCCCAGCTACTCGGGAAGCCGAGGCAGGAGAATTGCTTGAACCCAGGAGGCGGAGGTTGCAGTGAGCCGAAATCGTGCCACTGCACTCCAGCCCAGGCCAAGAGCAAAACTCCGTCTCAAAAAAAAAAAAAAAAAAAAAAAATTCATTATTATTATTTTTTATTTCCAAATTTTATTTTAAGCTCAGGGTTACGTGGGCAGGATGTGCAGGTTTGTTCCATGGGTAAACGTGTGTCATGGTGGTTTTGCTGCACAGATCATCCCATCACCCAGGTATTAAGCCCAGCATTCATTAGCTATTCTTCCTGATCCTCTCCCTCCTCCCACCGGCCCCCCACCACCCCACCCTCCAACAGGCCCCAGTGTGTGTTATTCCCCACCATGTGTCCATAATCATCACTGTTTAACAGTTGGGTACATGTATTTTCTTCTCTTTTATATACTAGCAAATATTTTGTTTATAAAAATGGGACCATGTTAACTTGACTTTTATGAGAAAGAGTAAGCACCATGCTCCTTCCCCACTCGGGCCTTTAGCTACCCTGGGCCATCTGGCCCTCTTGATTTTAGGAGCCCTGAGTGACTGCCCCACGCCTGTCCCTCCTACTACTCCCCTTCTTCCTAGGAGAGGGTCAAAGAACACAGGCACGTACCATATACAGAGGCCGGCTACACTGCTGGATACAGTCTGTGTAGAACACCATGGCAGCCCGCCGGAAAATTCCCAAATCTGCTGATAATACAAAAATGCATGGTGAGAAGGCTTAGTCAACGAAAATACAAATACTCTGAAGTGGCCCAAGCTTTTGGAGCCAGAATGATGTCATCCTCCCTTCATTAAAATGCATTAGAATGCTTTGCACCTAATAGGTGTGCAATAAGCATTTGCTTTGAAAAATGGAGAGATGCCATATCTGTGCATTACACAGCAGAAAGGCGAGGAAGATGGACATGAGCAACAAGCCCTCGCAAATAACATGGGTGGCTGGCCGACCCTTATTCTATTTCCTTCAGCTAAGCTTCTTTTTGTTTACCGTTTACTCTGGTGGTGTTTTCTTTATAGTAGAGATGTTATGGGTCTCCTCAATCGACTTTAAAACACATGCTCTCTCTAGAGGATGGGAAATCTTAGCTTGTGAAGGTTCAGATCTGTTCTTTCTCAATGTGGTTATAAGTTAGTAACAATTGAACTAAAGGCTCACTGAGCATGTTCAGAAAATCTATCTGAACTGAAACAATCATCAAGGGGAGGTAAGTTAAGATGGGGAGAAAAAGACAGGAAAGGGTTTTTAAACACAGTGGAAAAGGATGATATGAAATGCAGCGAGTGTGTGTATTAAAATGTTACATGAACAGTCAGGTTCAAAGGCGGGCTGTGTTTCTGTGAGCTGTCCACACCACAGATATTGAATGCCAGTCTGGGTCTGCCCAAGGCAAACATTTTCCAGAATGTGGATCTCAGCTTTGCTATGAATCCTGCTCCTCCTCAAGGTTACCCCTGTGGTCAATTTAACCAGGGGGAAGACACCTGGCTCTGTGGCATCCCAGAAGCGGCGTGGAGCAGGCTAGGGTGGAGCGCAGTCTCCCCTCCAAGCGTCTCTCTCTCCCCACTCCCATGGAGTCTGCCCAGCCTGAAAGAGGCTGTTCAGGGAGCAGGGCTGCCAGGACAGCCAGCTGGGTCACTTTGATAAAAAAGCAATCTAGACCCCTGGAAAGGGTGGCTGAACATTACCTGTGTCAGACACATCTGAATCAGTAGGAAGCAGAGAAGAAAGGAGAAAAAAAAAGAAGAGATTGTAAGAAAGTAGCCAAACATGTAAACTACTGATCATTTTATTTTTTCTCGAGATGGATGACTTCAGTTTTGCTTTCTGATTATAAAAGTAATGTTTACTTGTCAAAAAAGAACACAGGATTTTTCTGCTTGTCTCAAACATTCAGAAGTCTTCAAATCCTCAGAGTGAACTGAGACTTTTCTCTCTCCCTGTCTACTTTCGTGCACCACTTCCGGTTTATAATCCGGCGTCTCTCATGAGAAATCCCGGAGGTCGTTTTCCAGAGCTCTGGGAATGGTGGACACAGTAGTGATTTGGGGAAGCGGCTCTCTGGTTTATAAGAGATAATGATTAAATGTTCTTCCTCGTTGCTGCCGCCTTTCCTGTGTCCACATTGATTTGCTTGTGTAGCCCGAGGGGCCACAGAGAAAGGACATGTGATTAGAAAGCAAAGGCAGCTTATGACATGGGTAGAAAGGCTGGAGTCAGCTGAACACTGTCCACGAATCCAACTTCCTGGCTTTGGACTAAATTTAGATACAGTCATTGTCACGACGAAATAGAACGTTTTCTTTTGACTCTGGTTCATCTGTAACCACCTGGGGAAGACTCCATGGGTACGGAAATGGAAAATATTCAGTTAAACTACAGGCTGGCTAGCTCCCATTTGCTGTACTAGGCCCACTTGCCATGAGTCTGTCTCCTGGGGACCCACCACACTGGGGAGGCAGGCCTGTGTGGACAACAGTGGATTCTCTGTCTTTCCTTGGACAGTGGATTCTCTGACTTTCCTTGGACAATGGGGAATCCCAGCAGGAGACTACAGGGACAAAGGAAGGAAAGTGAGCTCGGAGGACTTATTTTGCTGGCGTCCTCCCTGTGAGGTTACTGCAGGCTGGCCAGAATGTCAATGAAAGGTCACTGCTCCTTTCAGAGTGACTTTTTTCCCCATAACTCTCTCCTTCCACATTTTGGGAACCATGTCTTCCCTGTCTTTTTGGGCTTATAGATGTAAAAGCTTCACTGCTGCTAACCCCAAGTTTCCATGATATCCTTTTATTCCCCTCTACCCCATCCACATCTTGTGAATAGTCCTTCTGTGAATAAATCCTTCCCTTTCTTTGTGTGTGACATCTTTTTCCTGTTGGGACCCTAACAAATTATTCCATGGTCATAATATAATACGCTAAATTTCACTTCTTTTAAAAGATAGGATAATTTGGCATTGCAAAACTGCATAAGGCAAAGGTGGTATAAATATATGAAAGCTCCTCTGTGCATTAGTGGTCACTCCACTGCGTATATCTGCACTCAAGTTTATTTTTCCAACTCTGGAAGAAACCAGAACAATAATGCTCCGAATGATTTTCCTTTTGAAAGTTTAGTTTGTATGACTTCACTTACCTTCTGTCTGGTGGAGGAGCATGCCCAGCGTGCCCTGCCAAATGTTCTACACAACTGGCTCAAGTAACTGGGGGATTTGGAGGTATGCTGGCTATGTTCATGCCAGAGGTAAATCTACTGACCATGGAAAAAGAATTAACCTTTGAAAACGAGCAATTGCTCTATTCGGTCTTCTAGTCTTAAAGCCATTCATTTATTTAGAATTGCTCTTAGACCTGGACAAGAGGGTCCCATATTTTAGAGGCCTCATTCCCTCATGAGTGAGGAGTCTGCAGGGCCAAAGGACTCCTCTTTTCCTTCTTGAAATTCTGAACTCCAGGGTGCCAGAAGCGTCTACCTGCCCAGAAGGCTCTGAGCCTGCTCTAGGGTCTGCTTAGCCCCCTTCCCTTGTCTATCCTCCTGAGGGCAGATGGCACCACTAAGGCATACCTCTGGGGGCAGGGAATGGCCAAGTGGTGGCTATTTATGGGGGATGCGGATGAACATCGGATGTTGGGCAAAGGTGCCACATGCATACCTGTGAGACTCCTTAAGACACAACCAGAGGTAGAAAAAAGTGTTCTTTGAAGAACCAAGAATTTTAAATTTGAACCTAGTCCTTCTACATTGCAGTGGAGGTATATTTTTCCCTCTCTCCCTCTCTCCTTTCATGTATTTAATAGCTTTTTAGTCCGCTTTATGACTTTGATGTTCTTACACATAAGCTATGCAGGGTTTTATTTGGACTTTTGTTCCAGGCTTTGTTAATATCAGAGGTTTGCCTATGTTTACATATAATAATTTTCCTTAAAATAGACAAAAGGATATGTAAGTCTGACTTCCCGGAACTTAAAATGATTTTTTTAAATTTAAGTGCACTAAAACCACTTGAATCTGTTCCCATATATGATGACTGACCAACAGCAGATCACAAGGTGATTTCTGTAGAACATACAATGCTCTCTGATAAGTTGGAGGGAGCTCAGCAGGTATCCTGCCTCTAAGATTGGCAAGTTGGTCTCAAAAGTTCCAGCCCTAGAATCTGAAAATATAGAATTCATTCTTGACAACCATTTAGCATGGTTAGAGAAATGCTCCCTTTGAATTCTGCAAACTGAAAAATGTTCCTCTAGGTGGAACTAGTGGTGTGACGATCATGCCATTTTCTAAATACAAGTCAAAGTTTGGCAGACTGCAAAGTGTTTGCAACCAAGGGTTGGAGGTATACCTCCTCTCTGAGGTGTGGCAAATCTTAGTTTTTCAGCTGAAAATAGAACTAGTGGTAATAGCTTATCACTATCCTATAAGGGAGAGGAAGCTCTTGGAGAGAATATATGCTATTAAACGTGGCATAGAATCCAGAGCATGTGTTCATGATGACCAGTAACACTTTCATTCAGCATAAGTAAAGGCAATGTCTGATTTTTCATTGAAGTTGATTCGTGTGTTTAGTAGAGAATTAACAGGTAACTCACCTATCTTGAAACGGCCCATATAATATATCTGGGTGCTGAGGGCTAGTGAGGCCAGAACGTGGATTGCAGAGAAGATGACCCAGAACCACACATCATTTTTTCCAAATACCTAGGAGTAAAGATGGAAGTTAGCTTCATCTGGGGTTTTCCCTAGAAAACTCATCAAAATCCACCCTCTCTCCTGTATGTGTAAGGAGTCAAAAACAGCTGTGTGCGCATTCTGTTTTTCTCCCCCTCTGGAAACTCCCACAAATCTTACCCCCATGGGACAGGAAAAAAAAAAAAAAAAAAGGTTAAGGGACCAAATGAAAATGGAAAAGAGAAATAGGAGAGGCAGCTGAATAGCAATGGTGAAGAGGCAATAGGTCTAAAGTGGGGGCGAATGCACTTCAAATAACCAAAACAGCCAACACGTGTTGCCCATGCATATTTAGAAAGTGGTTTCTGTTTTTTTGAGTCAGTCTCTCCAGTCAGCTTATATACCCCTATTCCATTTTCACATGAGTCAGGCCTAGCTTTATATTAAAATTATCCTGTAGTGGTTTTACAGGTGCCTAATACATTATTAAAAATAACCAACAAGGCCGGGCACGGCGGCTCATGCCTGTAATCCCAGCACTTTGGGAAGCTGAGGCAGGCAGATCATGAGGTCAGGAGTTCGAGACCAGCCTGACCAACATGGTGACACCCCGTCTCTACTAAAAATACAAAAATTAGCCGGGCATGGTGGTGCACGCCTGTAGGCACAGCTATTCAGGAAGCTGAGGCAGGAGAATTGCTTGAACTCGAGAGGTGGAGGTTGCAGTGAGCTGAGATCACACCACTGTATTGCAGCCTGGTGATAGAGCAAGACTCTGTCTGGAAAAAAAAAAAACCCAAAAAACTAAATAACTAAATAAAAGTATGCCATGAGCGGGCCAATGATAAAAGTGTGTCATGAACTGAGGATTTTGGTTAATCCAAACCCGTTCACTTGATTGCTGTTTGTTTATTGGACCTAGGGGGGCACTTTTTGAGAGCCAGGTGGAAGAAGGTGGGGGACGCACCACTCCAAGGACGGTGACCATGATGACCACAGCGAAGGAGGCGTAGGCGGAGTAGGCGCTGGCATTGATGTCTGGGTGGCGGGTCTGATAGAGCTTCAGCATGCACAGGCCAGCGATCATGTACATGAAGGAGGTGTCTGAGGACCCAAAGGAGGAGCCAGACGATCAGGATTCAGTAGGTGACAGACAGATGATATTTTCTAGAT
The DNA here is from genome assembly GCF_003255815.1 of Theropithecus gelada. Lineage (NCBI taxonomy): Eukaryota > Metazoa > Chordata > Mammalia > Primates > Cercopithecidae > Theropithecus > Theropithecus gelada. The sequence goes on along the minus strand of NC_037669.1, from coordinate 33,578,677 downwards.
TCTTCTTCAGCCTCTGAGTACCCCTCACTTCAATCTATGGACTATTTGCTACCCGCAGACTGTGTGGAGACCTCTAACATGTCAGCCTCCTGGAACATTCTCTAGGCAGATCCCACGTACTCCACTTCTAAACCTCTCTAAGGCTGCCCTTTAGTTCACAGAAAAAAATCATCTGATATAATAAATAAATAACTCCTCTTTCATGGAAGAAGAGTGTCTGATACAATAAACAACTATCCCCCCTTGCGTTTTAGACACTGGTGTTCAACAGCAATAACAAAAGAATTCCTAATAGTGATAGTGTAGGCAGTGTGACCATAAAATGAGCCCCAGATGGGTGTGGGAGGTCGTTCTCAGCACCCTAAAATATAACCATATTGATTACTGCACATTTATAGCTTTATAGCCCAGTGATGGAAAATAGCCAGAAATAAAACGTAGCTTACTGCATTAGAATTGTGGAAATGCAAATTAAGACAACAATGCAATGCCTCCATATTACTAAAAAACTTGGTAAGAACTTTAAATGGCTGACAGTAACAAATGTTAGTGATGATCTGGGGAATGGGAAGTCTCACACAGTTATTGGGAGTGGGAATTAATGCTTTGGAGAGAAATTTGTCAGTTTTTGGTAAAATAGAAGGTGCACAGACCAAGTAACTAAAAAATTCTACTTCTAGGTATCACAAGGAACTTCTCTCACATACATACAAAGAGACATATATAGAAGGATGCTCATTGTAGCATTATCTGTAATAGCAAAATATGGGCAACATCTAAATGCTGTTCAATAGAGGAATTGAGAAATGTGATACTTTTTGTTATACAATAGATAACCCTTAAAAATGAGTGAACGGTATACATATGTAACAAACCTGCACATTATGCACATGTACCCTAGAACTTAAAGTATAATAATAAAAAAAAATGAGTGAACTACATGTCCTTGATATAATATTGATAAATCTTGAAAACATATTCTTGAATGCAAAAAGGCTGTAGAACTCAGAATGATAAACTACTATTAATTTGCTACAAATATAGAAAAATTATAAAAACCAGAAAGGCAAATATCAAATTAATCATGGTTATTGCTTTTAGGGGAGGAAGGAGGAGATTAAGTTTGAAAGTGCGTCAAAACAGGACCTCAACTTTATCACAGTGCTTTATTGTCTAAAAAGTAGATCTAGGCAAATATTTAAAAGTGTTGACATTTGTTCATTCTGAGTGGTGAATGATATATTCTCTGTAGTTTTCTCCATTGAAAATGTTTTCTAATTAAAAAAAATTAAATGTGACAGACTTCTGTGGTGCTCAGAGTTAACAACCAGAAGCCGGAGCACAAACATTAAATGACCGTTTAAAAAAATCCTCATCCTTGAGCATGGAGGATGTCATTACTTGCTAGACAGCATCAGCTCTTCCCTTCCTCCTTCTTAACAGCATCTCAATACTAACTCAATGTCTACCCACTTTCAATTCAGAAATGCACACTGTCTCAGCCCCTTTGCTTCAGGAAAGCTAATCCCACCTTTGGCTCCAGGGACAGGGCTGATTGGTCTAAAGACAGTCCCACCTTTTTTTCTGATTGGCGAAGCAACCTGGGTCTGAGCTAACCAGCGCTTAGAGAATGATTCAAGAACGGGCTCATGGGGCTGGGTGTGGTGGCTCACACCTGTAATCTCAGCACTTTGGGAGGCAGAGGCAGGCAGATCACCTGAGGTTAGGAGTTGGAGACCAGCCTGGCCAACATGGTGAAACCCCATCTCTACCAAAAAAATGCAAAAATTATCTGGGTGTGGTGGTGTGCACCAGTAGTCCCAGCTACTAGGGAGGCTGAGGAAGGAGGATCACTTGAACCCTTGAGGCAGAGATTGCAGTGAGCCCAGATCATGCCACTGCACTCTAGCCCGGGCGACAGAGCCAGATGCTGTCAAAAAAAATGGGCTCATGACTGTTTAAGCTACTGAGGTGTGAAAGGATGTTATCTGTGGCTTTCTCAAAAAACAGCTTCCTTGCTCTTAATTGAAGGCTCCTGGAACCCAGCTTGCCGCCTCTGGAATTGTTGGGTGGAGCTATGAAGATGGGGGCTGCTATAGTTACTTTTGCCACCATCAGGGAAGATAGCCTGAGGATAAAACCAACAAACAGGCTTAGTACAAAGAGATCACAGAGAAATGAAGGCAGAGCCACCAGATAAATCAACCACAAGCCCTTTCTACATCTGGATGTCCTTATTATTCAATCCAATATAAATTGGGTTCTCCATAACTTTCATCCCAAAGCAGTCTTACTGCTCAATTAGATCATGCTCTGTGTGGAGGTCCTCTCTGACCACCTCAGCTTACATAAAATGCCATTTGATCCTTGCAAGCATGACTTTGACATTTTGGGGGAGGGTTCCAGGATGAGACTCATGATTCAAATCTGTATAGTAGATATAAATTCTAATTACCGAATTGGAAGTTGGAATAATTAGGGCAGACATGGTAGCAAGCACTGAGCACCCCTTCCATCATCAGTGCAATGCCCATAGCGTAGAAGAGACCAAAGTGTTTGGGAATCCCGTACTCCTGCAAAAGGAGAAAGGGTGGTCAATAGACATTAAATAGTGCCATATCCACCACATCACTAATCTGGAAGCCCATGCTTCTAGTCTCATGCAGTTTGTTACACATAATAACTCATCACACCATCAAGCCAGATGTCCCACTCCTTTGCAGATCCTGTTTGGATCCATAACCCTCCCTAGCTCCCACCCACTCTCTCCTCACCATAGCAAAGAGGTCCTTGGCTTCTAGGGCTCTCCGATGGAGGATGTCCCGGCACAAGACTATCAGCAGGAAAAGGAAGCCCAGAAGCACGTGGCCCAGATTGCTGAGAATGTTGTTGAAGGCACTACAGGGATGAGTGAGAGGCCATGAGAGAGTCAAGACCATCAAAGGGACCAGAGAATGCATGATGCATGAAGGAATGAACGAATTCAGCATCAGTGTTTTCCATTAACCTTTCCATAAGGTTTCAGGATCAGAAAAGCATTAGAAATCCTCTTTAACATAACTCCTTCATTTTATGATGCTTACTCAGCCTGTGACAATGTGTCTATTTCCTCTCAAGAGCGCCTGCTTGGCTTCCTAACACCCTCCCATCCTCTCATCTCCCGATGGCATTTGTATAGTATGAGTCCTGGGAAGGACAGCTGCTTCAAAGACGGGCAAGTGTTTCAGCTACACCGTGAGAGTGAGTTCTCACAGGTGGACCCACGTAAGTGTCGATGTTCAGCTCTCTAATTGTGAATTTCAGATAAGTGTCCGCCAATCATAGCCAGCAGCTTTATTTGAGGAAACGAATGCTGGTTCCGCTCTGGAGCAAGAAGCCAGACTCCCAACTCCCAGGCAATGTTTCTTCCACGTCTCCAAGTTCCGGTGGCTGGAGCATGGCCTGGGAGGCCACAGGGCTGGGTTTGTGTCCTGCACTACGTAGCAGCTGAGGGACCTTCAGCAAGTCCTCACCTGCCTTCATCTAAAAATAGGGATTGTAGTAATGTCTGTCTCATGAGGTTGTTTAATGGATCGAATGAGACAATAGGCTGCCAGCTCATGCCTGTGAACAAATGCCACCACAGCTAGAGATCTGACATTTTAAAAAATGTCACTGCCCTCATCTTAGCAGGCAGCCTGCTTAGGAATGTTTCCTGAGAACCATATACGGGAACGAGAGGAGCATACCTGGTCTCAACTTCTTGGTTTAGTTCCTTTTTACCCTTGAATAGAGTCGTTTCCCACAGTTGTTTTTAGCATTTTTAAAAACTGAAATCACAACATTAGACAGAAAGGCATTTCTAAATGCCTCATGGGCAACCAGAGGACTGGGTTTACCTCAGGACGCCCAAGGGGTGAGCACAGAGGAAGTTGTAGTAACAGATGTCCTGGTTGCCAGTGACATTTACCACCTGTAAAATCAAGAGTGAGAAGAGGAAATGTGGTTTTCCTCCGTCCTCTGGGCCCCAGCCGGAAATCACAAAGAGCGGACAGGGCTCAGGGAGGCGCGCTGTCGCTAGTTTACAATGTAACCAGTGCTCCTCGGCACAGATGGGCCGTTATCTGCCACCTTACACAGCACAGGTGCTTTTTTTCCAAAAAAGTTACCATCTTGCTTTGAACGGGAATATTCTGTGTACCCCCTTATGCAGCCCCGAGGTGGAATTCACCCAAATGCGTTTCCTTTGTTATCATGATGAAAGGACTATGAAATGTTAACATTGGGACGTTTCAGGACTGTCACACTATGTCTATTTTCTAGGTGAATGCAGAGGGGATATAGAGCTGTCCCATCCTCTGGGTAGAAATGGTAAACATGAGGCAGGTAGACACAAGGAGATGTGTGTTCAGTTTTCCCTATTTATCACCATCTCTGTCAAGAACTTTCCCAAACCACAGTCCAGGTGTATCTTCTGACAGTCTCGCAAAGTATGCAGAGAAGATTTAGGTTATAAACAGTGGTGCTCAAACCTTGTGAAGTCCTTGTTCTCATTGCATAATAGATATGCAATTGGCTAACTATTATTAGATCATTAACACACAATCTTGGCTGTATGTTGGAATCACTGGGGATTTAGACACTACAGATACCTGGCTCTACCCTCAGAGGCTCTGATCTAATTGGGATGGGGTACAACCTGGACACTGGGATTTGTAAAAGCTTCCCAGGTGACCTTAATTCACAGCAAAATCTGAGGGCCACTGCATTAGAAACAACTTCAGCTTTGTGCTATTGTAAACGGGCTTTCTGTGTAATAAATTCTATAGAACGTAATTTAAGTGACCTTGGCCTAGGATTCTATGGAGGAATGAGGATTCTCAAACTACTTTCATATTATTTTTGCTTAAAAAATGTTTGTTTTTATTTTACATTTTCTTTTTACTGTAATATTTTGTTAGTTTTATGAAGTTCTTTCTCTCTTTCTTTCTTTCTTTCTTTCTTTCTTTCTTTCTTTCTTTCTTTCTTTCTTTCTTTCTTTCTTTCTTTCTCTCTCTCTCTCTTTTGTTCTTGAGACATGGTCTCACTCTGTCACTCAGGCTAGAGTACAGTGGCGCAATCTCAGCTTATTGCAATCTCCACCTCCTAGGCTTAAGCAATCCTCCCACTTCAGCCTCCTGAGTAGCTGGGACCACAGGTGCATGACACCACTCAGCTAATATTTTTGTATTTTTGGTAGAGACAGGGTTTTGCCATGTTGCCCAGGCTGGTCTCAAACTCCTGAGCTCAGGCAATCCACCTGCCTAGGCCTCCCAAAGTTCTGGGATTACAGACGTGAGCTGCCATGCCAAGCCACGAAGCTGTTTTTAATTTTACAAAAAAATATTTACCTTCAATGGGAAGGCACAGGCTAGATTAGCTATCAGGTTCCTTTGTTTTGGTCTGGAACTTTATTTACTCTACTCATTATCCCATAATGATCAGAAAGCTCAGAGTGTTAAGTAACAGATGCAGTGGATAGATATCATGACTGAATGAGCGCAAGGTAAGAATTTCAGACTGGTAGACAAAATAATACAAGAGATTGCAGCTCCCTTCGTGATAAAACAATTGGGAACTAGATTGAAAGATCAGTTAAAAATGAAGCAAATGGGCTGGGTGCCGTGGCTCATGCCTGTAATCCCAGTACTTTGGGAGGCTGAAGCAGGCGGATCACCTGAGGTCAGGAGTTTGAGACCAGCCTGGCCAACATGTTGAAACCCTGCCTCTACTAAAAATACACAAAAAAATTAGCTGGGCATGGTGGCACATGCCTGTAATCCCAGTTACTTGGGAGGCCGAGGCAGGAGAATTGCTTGAATCTGGGAGGCAGAAGTTGCAGTGAGCCGACATCGTGCTATTGCACTCCAGCCAGAGTGACAGAGTGAGACTCAGTCTTAAAAAAAAAATAAAAAAGAAAGAGGAAGCAATAGTGAACTCCAATTGGAACCCCAACGGGAAATTCCAGAATGGATCCTAAGTTGTACCTCGTACCTCTCTCTGTCAGTCACAGTGGAGACTCTCCCTGCAGAAAGCAAGCTGGGATTCTGGGGCTGGGGCAACACTTACTGTCTGGTAGGTAATGACCAGCTGGATCACGGGCAGTGCGTAAAACACAGCGATGGTAATGATGTTCCTATGCAGGCAGAAAGAACCAGAAATAGTTATTTTCAAATGAACAGTGGAGTCTTTGGTTAATATTTTTAAAAGAATGCTTCCACCCCATAAGTCCATAATTAACTTGCAAAAATAGCCAGAAGCTGATTATGTGGTTCCTGTTTCTCCAGTCGTTCTCTCCCCTCTCTTGCATTGGGGCATTTGGTACACAGTATCCTGTCTAAAGGGAAATTAAAGAAATAAAGAAAAGCTTCCCTTGGATACTTTTAGTTAGGTTGCAGTGGCAAAAGCTGACAATACTAACTGAAACGTATTTTTTAAAAAGGTTAATGATTGGTACCCAACAGATATTAGGGTTTCTTTTTTCTTTCTTTTCTTACAACCATTTGTAAAACAGTGTGAGTAATAACTGCTTCTGGTTTAGCCACATCATTTATGAGGGAACGTCTCTTTAGGCTGTTGTTAGATTGAACATCTAACAACTGTAATGAGTAATGAGTGATGGATTGCATGAAAGGGGTGTGGCTTCCAAACTGCTGGTCCCACTATGAAACTTCATGTGGCCCCATTGTCCCTTATTTCCTTCTAAGATCTGTATGCAAGCTAAAGGGCATCCTTCAAGAGAAAATAAGACGAGGAGCTGTCACAAAAGTACAATATTCAGCTTGAGGGTTTCTGAGGGGAGAGAAGATTTCTTGCAAGGCAGCTCAGCCTCTTGGCTGGGAGGGAGGCTGTGTTCGTGTGTGTGGCCCTCACAGGTCTACTGATAGTTGGCTGGTAACACCATCCCCTACGCCTGTGCCTCATTAAACACTAAAACCTTGTGCCTAAGTGGTTGTGGCTCTTATAAAGAAAACTTTATGTTTATTTAAGGGAACCATGGTCCTGCTGGTCATCTACTTACCAAAAATAAATTTTATATTTTTTGCTGACAATTCTCCGGTCCTTCCTGGACAAATCTGACAGGTAAAGGAACATCTGGAATGCCAAATAAAAAGAGAATGCAAAACTGTACTCAGCTGTTTATGCTGATACAAAGGCAAACTTAACACGTCTCAATTTAAATTAAAATTGTTAAAATTATTCAAGGGGGCTGGGCGCGGTGGCTCACTCCTGTAATCCCAACACTTTGGGAGGCCGAGGTGGGCAGATCACGAGGTCAGGAAATCAAGACCATCCTGGCTAACACGGTGAAACCCCGTCTCTACTAAAACTATAAAAAATTAGCCGGCCGTGGTGGCGGGTGCCTGTAGTCCCAGCAACTCAGGAGGCTTGAGGCAGGAGAATGGCCTGAACCTGGGAGGCGGAGCTTGCAGTGAGCCGAGATCACACCACTGCACTCCAGCCTGGGTGACAGAGCCAGGCTCTGTCTCAAAAAAAAAAAAAAAATATATATATATAGATATATATATATTTTCAAGGGATACAATTATTCAAATTTACTAAATTTGATTAAGTAAATCAAATTTCTTGACTAAAATTATTTAAGACTTTTCTTTTAATGTTGTTTTTCCCATGATACCTTAATAAAAATCCTAGTATTTTCCTTGGAATATTAAGGATTGGCTGATGTGGGCAACTTATTGGAAGTCTTGAGTGCTTCTTATATGTCAAGAATTGATTTCCCAGCTTTCAGAGCTGTCTGCTGTGTGGTTCTTGAACTACATAGGGCTGAAACTGTGCATTTCACCTTCATATCTTTTGCTGGATATGACACAAAATAATAATTACAAGCCAGAAAGAAATGAGCTTTCCTACTGAAAGATGATACGCACAGAACCAGGGAGCCTTCCCCAGTACACCCCTCAAACGAATCTTTTCTTCCATCTGGCTGGGTCCCTTCCGCCTCTATTGTCCACGGTCAGCCACTTCAGACCTTAAGAGCGTATTAATGCTCTGTTCTCTTTAATGTGCTCACCTTTCTTCCTCGAGAAAACAAGTGCTAATTAACAGAGTATTGCTTTTAGTCTGTAGGCACATTTGATTTAAGCCTTCTGGGAAATTTGACTTTCCCTGAAGGAAACAAAATACAGGAAACTGAGGTACTGCTGAAATTTATTCTACTGCCAAACTTTCTGCCCTCTCAAAGAGTATGGTGAGGCAGAGTGGGTACCTTGGTCCGGATGATGTTTTTATCACTCTCAATGTCTGGCATGGTGTCAAAGTCGCTCTCCTCCACGGAGCTGTCTGTGTCTGACTGGCCTGGTGGCCCACGATCGGGGGAGGACATCTGCCTTCCAGGACTGGAGCTTGACTCATCTGAAACAGAGACAACTCATCTGCCTTCAGAAGCCATGGAGATCCTATAGAGCCCATTCCTCTCTGCAAAAAGCACCCTGCAGACTCATTCTAGCAAATACTGTGTTGATCCCAACGAACTCCTTATTCACAAGACCTGTTCTTTCTCTCTATTCCTTCTCAATGGACTTTTATTTTTCCTCTCCTCCTATTTTTATATTTAACTTGTCTATCTTCAGGACTGAACACATATTGGAATCTAAGGGCATCTGCTCTGTTAACTATTTGGATACAAAAATAATATTGTACTTATATTTCATGTTTCATATATTAAAATATGAACATAAATATATACACATACACATGCACACAGCTATGTATAGCATCTATTGCATATATGTGTGAGCTCACACATATCTAACAGCTATACATTTCTCATGGGTAAAGTATTTGTACACAGAAATCACCCACATGCCATATCTATGATTATATAATGAAAACAACATTCTCGGGAGGAAGAATCCTTCTGTTCCCATGAATGTTTCCCAGAGCAGATGGAGATTTGTGCAGCTTGATGAGCACATGAGCTGAGCTTACCTTCCGCTTTATTTCTTCTGTTCAGATGGTTTTTAAAAAATCCTGTTCTTACAGAACTAAAAATAAGTAGCCTGCACTGAGCCCACATGCTTCTCAAAGTTACGGAATGATAGGGCAGGAACACAGGATTCCAGTCCCTCTACACTGACATTTTAAGGAGCACCATTCATAGATCCACAGGCAATATGGAAGGGCAGGCAGCTCAATGTGCTTCTACTCTAACAAGACAGGTCTAGGATTCCATTCTTTTCAGGCCGCTTAAGGAACATTGGGGTTTGCCATGTGAACGACTGGGTGGCAGTCAGCAGGTTCAATTATGAAGTTAGCCAAAATGAAGGGTTGGTAGGCTACAGCCATGTTCACCTGCAGCACTGCCTCAGTCTTCTGATCGCCCCTTACTCCACTGAAACCTGAGAATGAAACAACTGGTCAATTGACATCCAGGCTCCCTGGGACACATCTTTCATGCCCTAAACCCAGGCTGGATGAAAAAGTCCCTAGAGGGCCTTAGTATTAGATGGCAAACATTGAAGGAATTCTGCCCAAGTGGGGCTAGCAGATCCAAGAAACAGAACAACAGAACTGGAGAAAGTTAGAGCTGGCAGGAAGCTTCCAAACCTCCAACCAACTCATCTTACAAATAAAAGACAATCTCATAGGATAACTGCTTTGCCCACATTCCCAGTTTTGAGTGGCTGGAATGCCTTTCTACCATATTCTCTGGAGAATTAGGAAACACTTTCATGAACAGACCTGGCAGGACATACCTATTGTTCCATAATTGCTCCCTTCCGGTGTGCTGGCAGCAATGGGATGAGATGCCACCATATTTCCAGAGCCTGTTAAAAGAAGTGAAGAGGCAAACACTTTACGTCCAGTTGCTGAAACAAAACAACACTATTCTAAGTAGCTTGAATCATCAAGCCACATTATTTTAAGTTTGATTTTCTTTTTACACTGATACAGGAGTCACCAAAACTATGACCCATCTGCCACATCTAGCCTGCCACCTGTTTCTGCATGGCTCTTCAACTAAGATTGGTTTTTAAACCTTTAAGTCATTGGGGAAAAGAAGAATAATGTTTCATGACAGGTAAAAATTATATGAAATTCAAATTTCAGTATTTATGTGTAAGTTCTACTGAAACACAGCCATCATTTCCATTGGTGGGCAATGAAAATACTCAGTTTTGTAAGCCAACTTTGTAGGTTCTTATCGTGTTTTAAATTTTTTTATGTGTCCATAATTTCCCCCTTAAAGAAAAATAATTAAAGTGTAAGTCCAAAACCTGGCTAAAGGTTTTGAGTTTACACTTTAATTATAAGGACCAATGCAATGGCCTTGGAGACCCAATTTCTTTTCTTCTTTGGTGGTTTAGCCAAGAGTTGGCTCAGCTGGACAGCAAAGCTTTTGGCTAATGCAGCAATTTTGGCAGCCTCAGCGGTTCCCAGGGCCCTTAGCACACAGATCTTGGCCTTCAAAATGCAGACTTTGGCCCTCAGAATGCATGCTTTCTGGCACTGTTACTAGGCTTGGAGATCCCCTTATAAATTTCTTCTTATTTAGAGAAACTAGGTGCTACCTGGCCTTTCTTGGGCTAACCCATAAGTATGTAACATGTCATCAATACAATCTATGTTTTTCATCCAACTTCAAGTCAAAGAAACAGGTTGCCTTCAGACTCTTAAGTATGAGAGATCAAATCTTTTGAGCACAGTAACAGTGCCATGTGAAGATGTTGTGTGCAATCCGCCTGACTCTTTTGGACTTAGAACAGATTTGGCCATAGTTACAGGATAGAGCTTTGCTGCTGCAGCTGCTACTGCTGCTGCTACCAGTACTACCTCTATTACTACTGACTGATGTTTATTGCAGACTTACTGTGTAGGACAGTCTTTTAAATTCTTTCCAGGAATTTACTCTTCTAAATTTTCAACAACCCTAAGAGGTTGATAATAATATTCTCAACATTTTAAAGATGATAAAAGGGAGATTCTGAGAGATCATGTAAATTGCCCAGTCACTCAGAGAGTGGACAGATAGTGTTTCATTGTATTGATCTCACTGAAACCTTATTTTCTTTTTATAAAAAAATTATTATGATTTCTTGGGACAGGGTCTCACTTTGTCGCCCAGGCTGGAGTGCAGTGGTGTGATCTTGGCTCACTGCAACTTCTGCCTCCCAGGTTCAAGCGATTCTCCTGCCTCAGTCTCCTGAGTAGCTGGGACTACAGGTGCACATCACCACACCTGGCTAATTTTTGTATTTTTAGTGGAGACGGGGTTTCACCATGTTGGCCAGGCTGGTCTTGAACTCCTCACTTCAAGTGATCGGCTTGCCTTGGCCTCCCAAAGTGCTGGGATTACAGGCGTGAGCCACCATGCTTGGCCTAAAAAATGATTTTTAATTGTATATGCTAAGATGCACAACATGATGTTTTGATATTACGTGCACATAGTGAAATGATTGCTATAGCTAAGGAAATTAACATATCCATCACTTTCCATAGTTCCCTCTTTTTTGTTGTTATAAGAGCACCTAAAATCTACTCTCTTCACAAATTTTCAATATAGAATGCAATATTATTAACTATATATAGTCTTCCTCCTGTATACTAGACTTATTCATCCTACCTACCTGCAGATTTGTACCTTTTGACTTACAGCTCCTAATTTCCTCCCGCTCCCTGTCCCTGATACCCACTGTTCTAATCTCTATTTCTATGTATTTTGCTTTTTAAAATATTCCACATATAAGAGAGACCCTGCAGTACTTTTCTTTCTGTGTCTGGTGTATTCCACTTAGCATGACATCCTCCATGTTTATCCATGGAAGGCATGCTGTTGCAAATGGCAGCATATCCTGTTTAATAACCTTCTGTTGTGTATATATTAGACAAAACTTATCTTTTTAACTGAAAACACAGGAATTTTTCTTCAAATAAGAACAATTGGTAGTAAATATGTTACTTTCATATAGTGCTCAAGAATACCTTTTGAAGAGCAAATTGAGGCTCATTTGCATCTCCATTGTAATAAAGTCACATTTTAAAAAAGCACAGCTTTTGCTTTTTAGATTGGAAGCTGCTGCCTGCCAGTGATTACACATTGGTGTGGGTCATGCTGCATCTTCTTTCTGTTTAGTTCATTGCAGGGAGTCTCATGTAACCCCTGGGTTGCTCTTATTCCTAGATGATGTTGTAGGTCTTTTACATCCCCCTCAGTATCTTTCACATTTTTCTCTTTTCAAGCTCCTTATTTTATTTTATTTATTTATTTCTTGAGACTGGGTCTCACTCTGTTGCCCAGACTGGAGTGCAGTGGCACAATCACGGTGCACTGTAGCCTCAACCACCAGGCTCAGGCGATCCTCCTGCCTCAGCCTCTTGAGTAGCTGGGACCACGGGGTCATGCCACCACACTTGGCTAATTTTTCAAAAATTATTTGTAGAGACAGAATCTCCCTTGGTTGACCAGGCTGACCTCCAACTCCTTGACTCAAGTGTAGAGACAGAATCTCCCTAGGTTGACCAGGCTGGCCTCCAACTCCTTGACTCAAGCAATCCTCCAGTCTTGGCCTCCCAAAGTGCTGGGATTACAGGTGTGAGTCACCATGCCTGGTCCAAGCTCCTTATTTTAAGTCACTAACTTATGTCCCTTCTTTAAAATGTAATTTTGAAAATTATTAAATGTGCAAATAGTAAATGAAGAATGACACTAAAATCACAAAATGCTGAGAATATTATCATATATTTTACCATATATTTTATCATATAATATTACCATATGTTTTAAAGATGATAAAAGGGAGATGCTGAAAGATGAAGTAATTTGCCCAGTCACTCAGATAGGGGATGGATAGTAATTCATTGTATTGGTCTCAGTGAAAACTTGTTTTTATACAAAAAGATTTTTTAATTGTATATATTAGGATGTACAACATGATGTTTTGATATTACGTGCACATAGTGCATTTTGGTGTCACTGGAAGTCCTCTGATATAGGAAGTAGAAGTGTGTGTAGGAAAATGCTGGAGTTCAGTTGTAGCAGGAGGTCGAAATGGTTCGTGGGAGCCAATGTTCTCTGTGTGTGTGTAATCAAAAGAAAAACAAAAACCAAAAACTAAAATCAAAGCAAGTGAACAAACAAAAACAATCACTGTTTTGTTAGGTGACAAATTCACTAAAAAGACAAAGCCAGCTGTGTAGGTCTGTTCAGACTTTAATGAATCACTGATTTCTGTTTTCTGCTCTGGCTCATCACTGAGCACGATCTGGTTTTGATGTTGTTGCTGGCTCTGCTCATTTTGAGGCAGCTGCAGCACCATGGGTTCTGTGACGGACAGGAGCACCAAGATTTTCATGTGCAATGCCATTGCCAGCATGCAAAAGTGTTTTCACTCTGTGGACTTTCATATGCACTATTTAAATATGAGATTGGCCAACATGGGATAACAGTATTCTTTTCATTTTGCTTATGTCTAAAGCCTTTTAAGAATGCAAAAACCAAGGCATTTCCTTCTAAACGTCAAGTATGGTCTGGGAAGGCAAACCATATCTATATTTAACTGTATAATACATAGAAAGCAGAATTCAACATAAAATATCAACTTATAGGACAGATTGAGATGTTCTGGCTGGAAATAGCAGGTACATACGATTGTGAATGATCTCATCCGAATGAGGAAACTTGTTTTGATATGTGTTTCTCTGAGCTTGAGCCCCCTGCATCTGTCTACTTCACTGACATAGAACAGGATATGCTTGCACGCTTGCTTTTTATGTTAAATGCCCTATGTGAGGAGAAAATTTTCATTTCATTTTGAGCATGTTTGCGTCTTTCAGGGACTTCATATTTTTAGTTGCCTTGTCCCATTCTGTCTCTGAAGACTCAGCAGGTTGGAAGCTGAAGACGGAGTCAGAAATGATGGGAACTAGCGGGCATGATTATTTTTTATTTTTATTTTTTGAGATGGAGTCTCGCTCTGTCGCCAGGCTGGAGTGCAGTGGCACGATCTCAGCTCATTGCAACCTCTGCTTCCCGGGTTCAGGCGATTCCCCTGCCTCGGCCTCCTGAGTAGCTGGGACTACAGGCACACGCCACCACGCGGGGCTAATATTTTGTATTTTAGTAGAGACGGGATTTCACCATGTTGGCCAGGATGGTCTCAATCTCCTGACTGTGGGCAATCCCCCTGTCTCAGCCTCCCAGAGTGTTGGGATTACAGGTGTGAGCCACCATGCCCGGCCCAAATTTTATTTTTATGCCAGTTTCCTACCTATCCCAACTTAGTGTCATGTTTTGTTTCAATAGTTGAAGAAAAAATGAAGAAAACCATCATCTTTGCAGATGGATGTAAAAGTAAAATTCCTGTAGAAGAAAAAGTTGAACAAGAAAACTGGAAAAAGAACAGTAGAGATGTAGGAATAGAATTTGAGACCCCTGGCCACTAAACGGCCTGAGTTCCTTGAGTCCTCCACGTTCAACACTCTCCTTGTCTTATCTCCACCAGATCTTGCTCTTGGCTAAGAGGCTGATTCAGTAATGGCTCTATCCAGGGAAGGATTGGGTTGGCCATTTGGTTCTTAAATCTACAACCGATTAGGCTTGTCAAGCTCTTCCATTTGAGAAAGTAATCTCCTCTTCTGTTGCACCCCCAGTTCCTGGTGGCAGCTCAAGGGGTCCCAGAGGCCTGTTGGGGAGGCTTCATTATTTTTCTCAGTTGGTAACTGAATTTCTGTAGAGGCTCTTTAACAATTATGTGAAATGTGGGGTTTCTCTCTGATAAAGCCAGTGGAAGAAACGTTTTTACAGCACAGAGCCTTTCATAGATTCTCTAAGATTCTCACAGATGCCCTGTCTTTGGTACTAGGTGGTGATTAGACAATGCAGGGTCCAGTCATTCATAGTACAGTAAAAAAGTCCCTGCAAGTCCCCTGGAGCAGCTCTTTGCCAACACTATTTCCATCTCACCCAGGCTCCAAGGTCTAATCTTCTTCATCACACGAAGTACGAAATACATTCTTTTGCTTTTTAGTATAGTTGGAGCCAACATCGAGATTTTCACATACAGCTTAATCAAATGATTGCAGGCATATCAAAGGAAAACAAATGCGGAGTAGCCCACAGATTTTCTGAGTGCATCCTTCCTAACTCCAAAAGAGCTGCCACCAATTTGGCAACCTGTAGGGACCTGATTCCATTTCTTCCACTTCAGTTACGTCTAAGGTGAAAGCATTAGGCTAAGTTCCGTAGATATCTAGCTCCACAATGATGTGGGCAGACACCATATTAAGTCTAGTGGGATCCTCTTCCCCTTTCAGAAGCTGCTTCTAGCATTTTCTCTGGACATAAGCACCCAAGGCATTTCCTGTAACTCTGAGCTCTGTTGAACTTCCTGTGCCCCATGGTCACGCTGATCCTGGCTTTGGGAGAGAAAGACATTTCTGTACCCTTGTTTCTTCCCTGAATGTCTCTCATTAGCTTCCATATATGGTCCTTACTTGCCTCTGTCTCTTGCTTCTGGCTGGTTTCTCGATGCTCTGTTTGAGATGCCTGAAAAAGTCACTGGTTCTTCCCTTGGGCAGGGCTTGTCTTCTGCTCTTGGTTTAAGCGTCTAGGTCTTGACTCACCAGTGGTCACGACATTGGGGGCGATGCCATCATTCCCTGTGGCCTCTCTACATTACAAAGGTTCCTTATTTTCTTTCTATTTCAAAGCCCTTTGTGGTGAACATTCCTATTCCCTACTTCCTACCTAAGCTGGCTTCTTATTTAGGTGTCCTCATGTGTTTAGGTCCATGGTTCTCAAACAGGGGGAGGTGGGGAAACAGTTTTGCCCCCAAAAAGACATTTGGCAATGTCTGGAGGCATTTTTTTCCCGAGACATGGTCTTGCTCTGTCACCTAAGTTGGAGTGCAGTGATGCGATTTCAGCTCCCTGCAGCCCCAGCATCCTGGGCTCAAGTGATCCTCCCACGTCAGCCTCCGAAGTAGCTGGAGCACAGGTGCGCACCACCGTGCCCACTTAATTTTGTTTATTTGTTTTTATAGAGACAAAGTCTCACTATGTTGCCCAGGCTGGTCTCGAACTCCTAAGCCCAAACAGTCCTCCCACCTCGGCCTCCCCAAATGCTGGGATTACAGGTATGAGCCAGTGCGCCAAGCCTGGAGGCATTTTTAGTTGTCCTAAGGAAGGGCAACTCCTAGAATCTAGTGCGTGGAGGTGAAGGATGCTATTAAACATCCTATAAGATACGGAATAGCCCCCAGCAACAAATAAGTATCTGGCCCATAATGTCAATAATATTGAGTTTGAGAAACTCTGGTCTTAAAGAAGAGGACCTAACCTTAATTCTAAAAGTAGGTTTGTCTGATGTGTAGGTAAATCTGTTCTTTGCAGTGACTAGTTTAACAATAAGTGTATGAATCACTCTAGGCCAATAAAACACAAGAAGTTGCTGAGGGCTTCTGAAAAGTTCCTTCCCTCTGGTGTTGTCAGGTGAAGGTGTGAGCCTTGACCCATCTCACTGCCAGCCCTGGGAGTAAATTGAAGCCAAGGGAATGGCAGGGAAATGGACCAGAGCCACCGGACTCATCAGTCCTGAAGTACATATTTTGGCTCAACTTCCAGAGCTAGGAGTCTCTTTCTTGATTAAGCATGTTTGAGGTATTTTTTTTTCTTGTTACTGTTGTTACTTACACCCACATGAATCTTAACGATGCATCTTTACTCTTTCTGCTCACTCATGTGTTTCCGCTTACCATCAGAAGGGTACCTCCAGCTCTTAGATAATTTTCAGAGCCTCCCTGAACCTGGACAATGATCTGGCTGAAGTCCCAGCTTTGTCCACTTATGCTTCAATGTTCAGCAGACCCTTCTGAATACAGAATTCCTTTAATACATATTATTGTAATAAAATGACTTTACTCATACAATAAAAAATAACAGATTATCCATTCAGAGGCTACCCAATGGGATTCAATCAATTGGATGTAAGCCTAAGTTCAACTAGGCCTAAACTAATCACAAAGCCTGGAGACACTGTAGGAAAAAAGATGAGATCCAGAGAGCAGACAAATTCATTTAAATATTTGATGACTAAAAGGGAGAGGAGCATTTAGAATTTTAAAGTCGTGAGAGCAGGTGTTCTTTTACAGTCTTTTACACTGACAGCTGAATGTTTATAAAACAAAGTGCTTGGGTGGCTGGAAAAACAGACATGCTGACATTAAGGAAGACAAACATTAAAAAAAAAAGAGCAAACTCTCCAGCAAAGGGAGCAATCATCCTGCTGGAGGGGTGTAGTGGGTGAGTTTGACTCTTTCTAAGATTCTGTGACCTCATTTAAGTGTGGCAAACACACACCTAAATATCTGCTATGTATGACTTAAAAACCAAGTTCCACTTCATATTCCTTTTTAACCAAATTCTTGCTCTGTGCCTAATAACTTGTGAACACTGAGTTTAGGTTTTTCAAAAATGAGGACATTTAAATTTTCAAGTTTGTTAAAAAGATCAGGTCATTGAATTCCTTTGTTCAAACTCTCAGAGTGGAGGAAAAGGTGTAGTACGATCACTGGAGAGTCAATTACTCTGGATTCCCCCAAGTTCTTATACTCTTTATTATACTTGCTAGTGTCAAGTATTTCAGTTTTCTAGACAGTTAAAAAAGCCTCCATTTCAGTTTGGGAAAAGTAAACTCTGTATTAGAGTTGGCACAATACCTTTTTACTGTTGTTCACAAATCAGCTTTGGGATATGAACAATTATGTATGAATTAGGTAGGAACAATGATGTCCTAGAAAAGGTGAAACTTTAAAAAAAGATGAATGGCTGACCAAAGGTCTGTGATTACAAGGGACACTCCTAGTAAAGGTTTTTAGTGTGACCTCCACGTCTCAATAATTATCAACTACAGCAACAGTCTCCAACATTTTTGGCTCCAACATTTAGGGACTGGTTTCATGAAAGACAATTTTTCCACAGACGGGGGTGGGAAAGGGTTATGGCATTAGATTCTTGTAAGGAGCACACAACTCAGATCCCTCTCATGCACGGTTCACAACAGGGTTTGCTCTCCTATGAGAATCGAATGCTGTCACTGATCTGACAGGAGGCAGAGCTCGGGTGGTAATGCTCGCTCGCCTGCCACTCACCTCCTTCTGTGCAGCCCAGCTCCTAACAGGCCACAGACCAGTACCAGTCCACGGCCTAGGGTTTGGGACCCCTTGAACTATAGAATTGTTTTTCACTAGCTCTGCTTTCCAACTGCAGGCTAGATTACTCTGTGGGATAGGAATCAAGGGAGGGTTTGTAAATTGCAAAAGGCAGAGAGGTAAAAGAAGGATGAAATGGGATATTGCCACACTATGTGACACCATTTTGAATTGAAACCAAGCATTGCTCTTACCATCACTGGACCCAAAGCTTCCATCAGTGGATTTTCTGTGAAACCTGCAAACAAACACATACACATGCTCCTAAGACAGCGAAAACCTCAGCATTTTACATTTGTTCTTTATAGATTTTGTTGCAGATTTGTCTACTAGGGTCTCTTCAAAACATGTCTTTGGGGCCAGGCGCGATGGCACACGTCTGTAATCCCAGCACTTTGGGAGGACAAGGCTGGCGGATCACAAAGTCAAGAGTTCGAGACCAGCCTGGCCAATATAGTGAAACCCTGTCTCTACTAAAAATACAAAAATTAGCTGGGTGTGATGGCGGGCACCTGTAGTCTCAGCTACTTGGGAGGCTGAGGCAGGAGAATTGCCTGAACCCAGGAGGCAGAGGTTGCAGTGAGCTGAGATCATGCCACTGCACTGCAGCCTGGGCGACAGAGTGAGATTCTGTCTCAAAAAAAAGAAAGAAAGAAAAACAAACAAACAACAACAAAAAAACACATGTGTTTAGATATGGAGAAATTGGAACTCTGATACATTGCTGGTGGGAATATAAAATGGTGCAGTCACTTTGGAAAAGTTTGTCAGTTTCCCAAAAAGTTAAACAGAGTTACCATGTATCCCAGCACTTTCATTGTCAGTCATATACATCGTTTATTCATTCATCAGTTTTCAGATGTAATTCACATACCATAAAATTCACCCTTTAAAGTGCATAATTTAGTGAGTTTTAATATTAGATTGGTGCAAAAGTAATTGTGATTTTGCTTTCAAAAATAATGGCAAAAAGGCAATTACTTTCACACCAATCAAATACATTCACAAAGTTGTATAGCTCCCACCACTATTGAATTCTAGAATATTTTCATTATCCCCAGAAGAAATTTCAAACCCATGACCAGTCACTCCCCATCCCCTGGAAAACACTAATCTACTTTCTGTCTCTATAAGTTTGCCTATTTTGGACATTTCATTAAAAATGAATCATATTATATGTGAACTTTTGTGTCTAGTTTCTTTCACTTAGTGTAATGTTTTCAAGGTTCATCCATGCTGTAGTATGTATCAGTACTTCAGTCTTTTTATGGCTGAATAATATTCCGTTGTATGGATATACCACATTTCATTGACATGCTTGCACTTAATGGATATTTTGGTTGTTTTCATATTTTGGCTGTCATGAGTAACACTGTTATGAACATTTGTGTACAAGTTTTTGTGTGGACATATGTTTTCAATCATCCTGGGTATATAGCTAGGAGTGGAATTGTTGAGCATGAGATAACTCTATGTTTAACTTTTTTTCCAAATTGTTTTCGACAGTGGCTGTATAGCAAAAACAGTCTTTCATCTCCAGAGTCTTGCTCTGTCGCCCAGGCTGGAGTGCAGTGGTGTGATCTTGGTTCACTGCAAGCTCTGCCTCCTGGGTTCACCCCATTCTCCTGCCTCAGACTCCCATATGTCTTTCTTTATGTCAGTACCAGAATCCTGATGACTGCAACTTTGTAATAAGTTTGATACCAGAAAGTGCAAATCCTTCAACTTTCTTCTTTTTTTTTCAGGATTGTTTTGGCTTCTGGGTCCCTTTCATTTTCATATGAATTTTAGGATCAGTTTGTCAATTTCTGTGAAAATGCCAGCTGGGACTTTGCAAGGGATTGTGTTGAATTTGTAGATTAATTTGAGGAGTATTGTCAAGTATATTAGTTTCCTACTGCTGCTGTAACGAACTCACAGACTTAGTGGTTTAAAACAATACAAGTTTATTATCTTACAGTTCTGGGAGTCAGAATATCAAAATGTGCCTTGTATGGCTAAAATAAAGGTGTCAGCAGGCCTGTACTTCTGGAGGCTACAGGGGAGTATTCATTTTCTTGTCTTTCAAGCTTCTAGAGGCAGCCTGCATTTCTTGACTCATGGCCCCTTCCTCCGTCTGCAAAGTATATCATTCCAACCTCTGCTTCCTTTGTCGCATTTCCTTCTTCTGCCTTTGACCTTTTTGTCTCCTTCATAAGAATTCTTGTGATTACCTTAGGTCCACGTAGATAATCCAAGATAATCTTCATAACTTTGTCACATCTACCAGTTCTTTTTGCCATGTAAGGTAACATATTCACAGGTTCTAGAGATTAGACATAGACACCTTCTGGGGACCATTATTCTATCTGCTGCATTATCTTAGCAATATTAAATCTTCCAGTCTATGCACATGGGATGTCTTTTCATTTGTTTAAATCTCCTTTAATTTATTTCAATGATGTTTTGCAGTTTTCAATGTACAAGTCTTACACTAAATTTGTTAAATTTACTCCAAAATCTTTTATTATTTTGTGTGCTTTTGTAAATGGAATTGTTTTCTTAATTTTATTTTTGGATTGCTCATTGCTAATGTAGAGAAATACAAATGATTTTTTGTATATTGATCTCATGCAATCTTGTTAAACTTGGAGTTTCTTTTTGGAATGATGAAAACATTCTGAATTAGATCATGGGATGGTTATGCAACTGTGAATATACTAAAAATCACAAAATTGTGTACTTTAGAAGGGTGAATTTTACGGTCTATGAATTATATCTCAATAAAGTCATTATTAACAAACAAACTATACCATTTGGGAATGTCCATCAAGAATTAAAATGTGAATTATTCTCTCCAAATGAAGTTGGAGGGTGTGAGAGGAAAGTTGGGGACCAGAAATGCCCGTGTTTTGGTACATTCTCTTATTACTTCCAGATGGGAACTCTAGAAGTTGCATATCCTGATTTTGGTATGTTTGGTTGCAGAACTTCTCTTCATAGCTCTTTTGTGCCTAGACATACCAAATTCCTGAATGGCAGGGGGCCTTGGCTTTTGTTCTCAACCTGAGTCATTCTCTCTCCAGATCCTTCCATGGCTGGCTCCTTCTTGCCATTCAGGTCTTGGTTATGAGAGACCTTCCCTGCCAACCAAATCTACTCGAAAGTAGCTTCTCCAATCCAATCGTTCTTTATCATACCAATGTGTTTTTTCCGTCAGTACCTGGAATGATTTTCTTTATTAATTGCTTACTTGCTTGTATATTTCTTCCCTCTAAAATGTAAGCTCTATCACAGCAGAGATATATACTGTTTCATTCACTATAATATATCTCCAACTTCTAGGGTATAGCTGGCACATAGATGATCACTAAATATTTGTTGAATGAATGACACATATCTTTAAGGAGAAAAGTTGGTCAGGTGCAGTGGCTCACGCTTGTAATCCCAGCACTGTGGGAGGCCAAGGTGGGTGGATCACCTGAGGTAAGGAATTCAAGAGCAGCCTGACCAATATGGTGAAACTCTGTCTCTACTAAAAACAGAAAAATTAGCCAGGCATGGTGGCACGCGCCTGTAGTCCCAGCTACTCAGGATACTGTGAAAGGAGAATTGCTTGAACCCAGGAGGTGGAGGTTGCAGTGAACTGAGATCATGCCACTGCACTCCAACTTGGGTGACAGGGCGAAAGACTACAGCAAAAAAAAAAAAAAAAAAAAAAAAAAAAAAGGAGGGAAGTTGTGATTTGGCTTGACTCTCATAACTGGCAAATAAGGCTGTAGTGAAGTTCCTTTTTGACAATTTTAGTTAACAACTGACTGGAAAGCAATTGTATGTACTTATGGAAAATGATGTTTTGATTATGTGTTTGTATTAACAGGCTTTACCCATGATTGCACTAGATTTTGGAACTGACAAAATTTTTCATTAGAGGAGTTAAATGATTTACAAAGCTAAGATAAGGCAGGTGGTATCTAGTGAATAAAGGAAAAAATAGCAAATGAGGGCTGTGCTAGATTGATTGCAAAATGGCTGCACCTCACCTTGTATCCAGCTCCTTCAACCAAAAGGTAGAGTCTACATCTTCGTTTCTTGAATCTAGACTACCCTCATGACTTATTTTGGCCAGTTGAATGAGGGGGAAGTAACATTGTGTTAATTCTGAACCTGCATCTTCAGGAGGGCTTGCACTCTTCTGCTGTCTCTCTTGGAAACAAATAAGCCCCAGCTAGCCTGCTTCAGGATGACAGACAAGTGCAGCTGAGGCCAGCCCGGAAGAGCTAGCTCCTAGTTGATCTGCCAGTGGACCACACTCTCTGATCACACCCTCCTGGGATCTCTCAGCTCAGCCCAGATTAGCAGAACCATCCAGCTGACCCATAGATTTGTGAGCAAGCTTTAACATGTTTTGCTGTGTGCCACAGATTTTTTTTTTTTAAATGTAGCATTCTTGGGAGGCTGAGGCAGGAGAATGGCGTGAACCCAGGAGGTGGAGCTTGCAGTGAGCCGAGATCACGCCACTGCACTCCAGCCTGGGTGACAGAGAGAGACTCTATCTCAAAAAAAAAATAATAATAATAAAATAAAATAAAAAAATAAATTGTAGCATTATTGTGGTAATAGATAACGAGTACAAGAATCAAAGGGAAGGATGAGTATTCTGGATTGGGCAGTTTGGATTCAATGTCTGGCAATGTGATTGTGAAGAACAAATAAGAGAACAAGTATGCAGTGCTTGGCCCAGGACCTGCACATTCATCGTGGGGGGCTTCATAAACACATGTTGAATGGACTGAGGCTGGAGGATGGGAAAGGAATAGTGTTTAGTTTCAGGCTAATACAGTATGAAGATGCTTTGGATTCTTACCTCCCTGATGGCAGGGGCCATGTCTCTAATCAATGTTTTTTATCCTGATCTCATAGCATGTACTACAAACCCCATAGGTACTCGTAATAGGGTTTAAGGGACTCATCAAGTAACTGGCATTATCCTGAGATGACTAGCTTCATATGGTTTTACAGAAAACTTTGTTATTTTGCTTAGTTAATGAAGGAAAAGTTCTCCAATTAGAGCATTTTTTTCCCTCAGTCTATTCTTCTATTTAGAATGCCAAATAGTTCTTACATTTGGCATTTCTATTTCCACTTTGTCTATATTTGGAGAAATCTAAGCTGTGCATTTGACTGTAGCAAAATAATCTGTGGCTAGAAGTTTCCATAGAGCCTTATACCACAGCTTAGAAAACCTGCTTGCCTTAGTTGGCTAAATAACAACTTCAGAGCAATTGATAACCAGCTATTAGCTTAACTTGTCTGTTTGTATGTTAACTATGCATACTAGCTAACTAAAAAGGAACACTCCAGTTTTCTAAAACCTAAAACATCAGGAGTAGAGACAGTCTTCCTATGAGAGGCATAACAGAGGAACTTCTTTCCATGATATTGGAACTCATCCAAGGCAAAATTGGAAGCGTTTTGGACCTTTTTCAACTTAGATCCTTGCTGGGGTGCCAGGCTTTTGGTCTGGCATTCTTGGTCAGCACTGTCATCTCTCATAGGGCTTGACTACTCTAGACCCACTTTGATCAGCCTGCTTCAGGTCTAAGGCTCTGGATCCAGACTGCTTGAGTTCAAATCCTAGTTCCTTCATTTACTGGCTGTGAATTCTTGTTACAATTGCTTAATCCCTCTGTGCCTCAATTTCCTTAACTGTCACTTGGTGATAATAATAGTACCCACTGTTGGGGGGCATCAGATGAGATAATCTATTTAGAGCACTTGCCATGAAAGGCAAATGGAACCATGCTTTCTTTCAAATGTATCATACGCTGCTTTCTTTCAGTGAATGGAAGAGTGTGACACTAAAAGGAGTTTGTAAGCAAACATCAAGAAGAAACTAATTAGAGCACAACGCTTGGCTCACAGCAAGTACCTGCTAAATATTAGTAACTCTGATTTGATAAATTAAGTGAGCTGCTAAACAGCTAATGTATACTTTCCAGGTATAATATTCACCTGTAGCCTGGGGGTTTTGTTTTTAACTTTTATTTGAAAATAATTTCAGATTTATAGAGAAGTTGCAAGAATAAGAACACAGAATACCAATATACCCTTTAAATAGATTCAACCAATTGTTAGCTTATTACCTCATTTGCTTTGATCATTCTCATTCTCTCCATAAAGATGTAATATATATGATATATACGTATCAAGATACACACACACACGTATATACACACTTTTTTTCCTGGACCATTTGAAAGTAACTTGCATACAACCAAGACCTGAACTTTTATTCCTAAATATTTCAAAAAAATATTCTCTTACATAACTACAATACAGTTATCAAATTCACAAATTTAACATTGATGTGATATTCTTATCTAATCTACTATCTGTATTCCAGTTTTGTCAATTGACTCAATAATATCTTTTATTGCATATTTTTCTGCTAGTATAATGTAAGATCCTCATTGAGGTCAGGTATTGTCTTTAGTTGTAACATATCTTTAGTCTCCTTCAATCTGGAATACTTTTATAAATTTTCTTTGTCTTTTATGACACATTTTAATGGAATGTTTATTGTTGGAGGTTGTCTGATTTTTCCACATGATTAGATTCCAAATATGCATTTCTGGAATGGTGCAAAAGTGACATTGTGTCCTTCTCAGAGTGTCACATCTGGAGGCACAGAATGTCCATCTTCTCCTTGGTGATATTAATTTTGATCACCCTGTCAATATGCTTGATTTCTTACTGTATATCTACTATTTTTTCCACTTTAACTATTAGCAATTTGTGAGGATACACTTTAAGGCCATGCACACATCTTCATCCTCATCAGATTTCTGCATGTTAGATTTGACATTCATCGATGATTCTGAAGCAAATCTAGTCTTTAACATGATATTTGCAAAATGATGATTTTCCAACTCCGGCACTCCTCCATATTTACCAGCCAGCTTTTGTCATTTTGCTGTAGTCAAGAGTTCTTTCTCCCTTCTACTTCCAGTATCTGCTAATGGCTCCTTTACCAAATGGGTAGCTGTTTTCGTAAATTTGTTGAATCGCTGAATGTGTATCCACAGGTGTTTAGGCCCTTCCTTCCTTTATCAACAGGGACTCAGACATTTTTATTTTTTCCAATGGTCTATAATTCATTATTCTTAATAATTTTGGTGTTCAAATTGTCCCAGATTTGGCCAGCAGTCATCTACTGTGTTTGAAGGCAATATCTGAACTCAAAAGTTTCATACAGGTCATCGAGGCAGTTTTTTTTGAGTCAGAGATAGACCCATATTCTTAAGATACATAGTTGTATCACTGAGGTAGCCATGAAATCTTTCCATGGATGGAGTTCATTTTGCAAATAGTCTCAAAACTCCATGCTGGCTTTGTTTTCTTTACTTGTTCAAGAAGAGAAAGAACATTTGTTTATTGTAAATCTCCTGCCATTCTTTTGTAGCTGTTTCACAGAGAGCGCCACAAAGAACGGAATTCTCAAGGTTCAACCCCGCTGAGAGAGGGAAGGAAAGCCCTGTGTCATTAGGGGCTCCAAACTCTTGGCAAGGGAAATTTCCTTGGTCAAATTACAGCACAATTACCTCCTTTCCCCCCCACAAGGGACATTTTACTGGAAAATCGATGCTACAATAGCAGGAAAACACTTGGTAATGTTGTATCAAAGAACATTACTCCTGCTTTTTGTTGCACCTCAAAATTTATTTTAGGCATTACATTTACTTTTTGATAGAATGTTTAAAGCTGTTTCTAAATCTACATGTTAGGAAAAACTGACCATCTACAGTGAGTATTTTCTGGTCTAAAAAATATACATGTTGCCTTTTTGTTGAGTTTTAATTAACTAGGAAAATAACTGACACTCTACCAGCGCCTATTATGTGTGTGTTATTGATATAAACACTGCAGTTGTACATTTTGTGGGGTAAATTATTATCTCATTTTACGGATGAGGAAACTGAAGCACAGAGAGTTGAGCAACGTCTCCAAGGTCACAAGGTATCCAAGGTCACACCGCTAGTGGCTGAGGGAGATTTGAAGCCAGTCAATATGGCTGTCAAGTCTGCGCTCCAAGCATTACACAGAGACAGGCACCAGGGATTAACATTTCTGGAAGTGATTGACCTACCTCAGATAATGAACAAACACAACAAGCAGGCATCCCAAGTAGAAGGACAGGAAGATGAAGACACTGAAAAGACTGGATTTCACATAAACAGATTCTGAAGGAAGAGAAACAACTTTGGTCAGGTCATCCTCTGTAGAAAAGAAGACTCTGTCTGAGACAGGACAGCTTAAAGGGCCGCCCTCCATCATATTGATTCTTAAGTCCTAAGAAATTTTTATTCATAGCAAAACTGCTACTGGAGGTCCCCAGACATTATCCACAGTAGCTACCTTTCACAGTGATGACTTCCCAGTAGAAGCTGGGAAGGGACTGCCTGTCTACAACTTCATGATTGAGGTCCCTTTGTTTTTAGGAGGGATGTGACAAAATGCTCTGATTCCCTTTTCTATTTCTAAGGTAAATATACTTTACTTTTCTTATGACAATTCTCTCTGGAAGGATGACAGTAATATCAAATGATATGACTGATTTTCCGACACAGGAATCTCTCCGATGCATTCTGGAGCCAACACTGACCTTTAACGGAAGGAACAATGGTCACTTCGAGGTTCTTCTTTCGCTGTAGATTCCAGGTCTGGTTTTCCTTTTCTGGTTTAAAAAAAAATAAAAAAAGAACAAAACACAATGAATCAGATAATGATTTTTTGGGTCTCTTGTCTGAACAATTGTTCAAAAAATGTCCAGAATTAACTCTGATTGCTGAATCTTATTTTAGCAAGAACTGGAGGAATATCTAACCCCCAAACCTTCAAACCATCTGAAATCCCTTTTGGTGAAGGAGGCTAGCATTAGACTCTCAATTTGGCCTTTGCTTGTGTGCATTTTGGTATCACTAACAGATGCAGTGATAGATTGCAGCCTCCCTTCTCCAGTGAAGAGGGGTGGACCCTTCCCCTGATATCCACAGACATGTGAAGAAAACAGCTGTGAAAACAGAAGCTACCTCTTCTTTTGGTTTGTATGTTTCTAGCCAGTACAATTTTTTCCCTCTTATATAGTCATGAAAGGGCTTGTAGTTTACCAAGGAATATTTGACATTGGCAAAATTTTGGAGCCATGTAATTAAGAGGTTAAAGAATATACTAGGAGAAATTTCACCTAAACATTCATACCAAGGAAATGATGTTACAATCAACAGTAAACACACTTTGTGTTGGTCACATGTGGTTAATCACTGGCTAGTGGTCTACGTTTTCAATCATCAGCCTATTCTGCCCTTAAGGTAGCTACTGGGTAGTTAACCATAACTATCTGTTCTATGCCTAAGAGCTCCCATACCCCTTATTATTGGGATAAGTTGTTGCAGTTGGCTTTCCTACTATTTTTCAAGGTAAAATTTTTGGCAACTGAGATGGAGAATGCTGAATTTTTCTTGTCCATCATTGTGGAAATGATGACTACTGATAAATGTAAGTAGCTACACGGCTACCGGCTACCACCCCATCTTAGGAAATGTACTTTGATCGCTGTGTAAGATGATTACTTCGTGATAGCAAATATTTGTTGAGTAAAGGGCCAACCGAGTGAACTTATCTTCCATGGTCTGAGGGAATACAATGCTTCAAAAAGATGAAATGCACTAAATGACATTTTGTAGTATCAATAATACCTTTAGATCTGTTACTTTCTATCTTTTGTTTTTTTCTCAAGTATCTCTCAGATGCCTTTCCCAGTCATACTGATGGAACCAACCCTTGCTTAGTGGGAACTAGAGGGAGGTTTCAGCTTCCCTTTCACTCCCTTCCTTCAGGTTTTTCTAAGTAGCCAAGTGTTCCTCACTAGCTCTTACCCTGGATGAAGAAAGATCCTCCACAGGCATAATCTTCAGGCTTTATCACAAATACCACGAAGAACTGCTCGCCTGGAAAATCCTTCTTCTGCGTAAGACATAACAACCTTATGATAGGCAGTAAGAAAGAGCTAGAAGGGAGAAAGTCCCTGGGGGTGGGGGCAGAAAGAAAGAGGAAAGAGAAGAAAAATAAAGTTCACCCCTGCCCTCTAATTCCTTGGAAAGGACTTTCACATACCTGTGATCAACTCCAGATTATCCACTCTGAGATAATTGTTATATCCAAGAAATTAAGGTAAATAGATATACATTTCTGATTTCAATCAATTTTGTGCCTATTTGAGTGCTTAGAACTTTAATAAACACCATACAAATAATATGTGTATAGCCTATGTTTAATAACTAATGCTTACATGTTAAGTTTTTATTTTAGAATCTAATGATAAATAACTTTTCTAAAATTGACACACTCAGCAGTTGAATAAATAATTTAGGTTAGGGAGGCAAAGGACTCAGTTATCATCTTGGCTTTGAGTTACTCTAAGTGTGTTTCTCTATGTGCCCATTTCCTCATCCATGAATGAAGTGCGGTTGACAAGATGAACTTTAAGGTCCATTATAGTTCTACAACCCTGTCTTTAAAAAAAAAAAATCATCCCCAAACTTCTGGTGTCATGTTCAGCCCAGTAAGAAAATGACTTTTTTTTTTTTTTTTTTAATTTCAGGCATAGACATATATCGTTTTGTTTGTTTGGTTGGTTGGTTTTTGAGACGGAGTTTTGCTCTTGTTGCCCAGGCTGGAGTGGAGTGGTGTGATCTCGGCTCACTGCAACCTCTGCCTCTTGGGTTCAAGCGATTCTCCTGCCTCAGCCTCCTGAGTAGCTGGGATTACAGGGGTGCACCACCACACCCAGCTAATTTTTGTGTTTTTAGCAGAGACTGGGTTTTGCCATATTGGCCAAGCTGGTCTTGAACTCCTCACCTCAGGTGATCCTCCTGCCTCGGCCAGCCAAAGTGCTGGGATTACAGGCATGAGCCACTGCGCCTGGCCAGACATATTAGTTTTTAAACCAATCAGAAAGGAAGGAGATCCTAGGCACATCATGGATGGCCATCCCTTTAGGATGCTGGCTCAGTCAGTACACTGACTATCTATTGAGCATTATCATTGGCAACAATGCCCACAGAAACAATGTCTCACCTGTAGTGTGATGGCAGCTTTCTTAGTCATGGACTGATAGACACCATTAAATTCCACATCGTGGTCAAGATCATACACGGGGCACTGCAGCATGCATGAGGAATAAAAAGGAAAGCATACATAATGTCGTGCAATGTCCTGCCACACATAGGTCCTGTCAGCATCTTTCTGCTTGGATCACAGAGCAGGGGATCCTTATTAACCAGAAACAGGTAAAGTTTCCCCCCTTGAACAGTCATGACATAGTCTTCCTAAGACTTGGGGCCTCGTCCTCTAAAGTCAAAGTCACATTATATTGAAGAGAACTATAAAACTATTGTCTTAAAGTGTATAACACTTTTTTCAATTTTCATTAACATCTCAGGAGACAGAAAGAACCCAATGTTACAATAAAAATTTAAAAACAGAACAAATGGTAGGGTTCAATTTTAGTTTTCTTGTGGAGCCCACAACTTGGTCTTCCCGGTTCTTTGTTACAGTCCTTCCCTGCTTCCTCCCTCCTTTCCTTTTTTGCTTTATTGATTTTGGTGAAGACTTAACTATTCTTTACCTCTCCAAATTAGTGTCTGCAAACACAGTCTGCCCATTCGTACTCATAGATACTGTTCGTATTGTTTAGTAGTTTTGGAAGGGAGATACCCAATAAGAGGACGGCATGCTTCGCACCCTTCTCTTTCATTTGTTTTGAAATAATATAATGCTCTATAGTAGAAGGTTGGGAAGTTACCAGCACTCACCATGATATTCTGGACTGAGACAACAGAACATGGATAAGCCATTTCAGACACCACTTTAATGACAACTGAGTCCACGTCTTTGGGAAACTTGTATAGAAAATACTGAGAATAAGAAAAAGAAAGACATGATTTATATTTACATGAATGGGATTGTTTCCTCTATTAGGCACAAAATTTATATGTAAATCTCAGTGAATCTCCATTAATGAGTTCAGTTAGCTCTTCATCTCATACATATTGAGCAACTAAATCTGTGCAGGGCTGTGTGCCAGGCATTAAGAATATAGCAGTAAACAAGACAAAACAGCCATTTTATGCAATGTTGCTATTTCTTTTTCTAGGGTAAAAGAAATAGTCATTAATTTTGTTTCCTGTTTAAGAAGCATCCTGCCCCCTTCGAATTAAGGATAAGTGAGACATAACATGTGATAAGATTCACTTCTGTGTGGTCAGTGTGACATGTGAAAACTCCATACTGAAAAGCAGATAAGCCTGTTTTTCAACAATTTTAACCACCTTCCCATAGGCAAGAATTTGCACTAGACTCATCCTCCCCTTTGCCCTTTTGATCAGGAAACTTGTTGCTGGCTGGGATCTACTGAGAACATACAGAGATTCAAAGATCAAGTCCCGTGTAGAGTCCCCAGAAATATGTTCACAATTTTGGGCAGGTTGAGGTGTCTTTTAAAAGTATTTTTCAAATAACACCATATTTAGGAAACATTTTTAATTGAAAGAAGTTGTACTATTTACCCATGTAGATTACGAGTCCACTGGAAAAATATAACTCTAAGTTGTAAACTTGTTCTTAATGATGAAGAAAGGGGAATTCTGCCAAATAATTATAAACTATGATAACTGGTTGAGAAGCTATATTAAGCCTGTGATGAAGATTTTGAGAAAAGCAACCAAAACAGGCTCCCAAATAAGACTCTAATAAATCTATCATGTACAGAGAGGCAAAACAAGTTAAAACTTAGCTTTGTATTTCAACATCTTTTTTCCTACCCCTATTTTGAGTACCAGGACAATAAAAATGGAATCCTTTTCAAGAATCCAAAGCTTTCTGATGGGGAAAAATTATCTCAGAATTAAGGAGTGTCATTAATGATGCAGTTGGAAGTCTATCCACACCTTATAACAGATGGCAATACCCCCAAGAACCCACTTAATTTTGGAACTTGACTCAAATACATATAATACAGGGCTCTTCAACAGATGAGGAGTCTGGAATTCCCAAGAGTGTTCTTGTTTCCCAGGAGATCCATACTTTGTAACTCAAGAGCATTACTATGATTACTGTTGGCAATAATGAGCCTCATATATGTTCCTGTATATGATAGTAATTGGTTTTGTGCAAGCAGTAAACACCCACTGAAAGTATTAACAACTTTATCTGTAAATTACCTTAAACTCCAAATAAATGTTTTTGACCCCTGCCTGACAATCCACCTTTACCAGAAAGAAGCGAATGACAATACCCAAAGCAATGGCTGGAATTTAGGCTGAAAAATCACTACCTGGGTCCTGGCTACCTCCCCAGTTTCTGCAACTTGCTTCTAACTCCTGGAATAGAGGCAGACAGTGATTCACACAAGTTATCTGAGAATGTGCAATCATTTGGATGAGTTTAGAGAAAAAGAAAATATTTCCTGTAGTCAAAGAGGATACAAAATATAGGTGAAAATGAGACTAGTTAAGAGTAAAGTAAGACTTTCATCGATATCAAGGAACTTGTTTTGTTTTATTAGGTTTTTTTTTTTTTTTTTGAGACAGAGACTCACTCTGTTGTTCAGGCTGGAGCAATCTCGGCTCACTGCAAACTCCACCTCCCGGGTTCACGCCATTCTCCTGCCTCAGCCTCCAGAGTAGCTGGGACTACAGGTGCCCGCTGTGATGCCTTGCTAATTTTTTGTATTTTTAGTAGAGACAGGGCTTCATTGTGTTAGCCAGGATGGTCTCGATCTCCTGACCTCGTGCTCCACCCGCCTCGGCCTCCCAAAGAGCTAGGGTTACAGGCATGAGCCACTGAGCCTGGCCTGTTTTATTAGTTTGTTCTAAGTATATTTTAGTCCAGTTTGGGGTTTAGATGCAAATTATTTAAATTTTTTTTTCAGAGATAGGGTCTCACGCTGTCACCCAGGCTAGGGTGCAGTGGCACAATCATGTATCACTGTAGTCTTGACCTCCTGGGCTCAAATGATCTTTCTGTCTCAGCCTCCTGCATAGTCAAAGCTATACGTGCAAGATTCCATGCCCGGCTAATTTTTTATTTTTAAAGTTTTTGTAAAGACAGGGTCTTGCTCTGTTGCCCAGGCTGGTCTTGAACTTCTGGCCTCAAGTGATACTCTTGCCTCAGCCTCCCAAAGTGTTGGGATTACAGGTGCAAGCCACCACACCATGGTCAGTATATCATATTTATTATAGCTCTGTACAGGACTGTTAGACTATACTATTCCTGTAGCTAGAATGAAAGTTATTCCCCCCCACTTTTTTTAGGTTTCTCTCTTTACTCCTACTAATTAGTGCTTGTAAAATATTTCTTGAAATTAAATAGTCAATAAATGTTGAGGGTGGTATATTAAGGGCCTTTGGCCCTCTCCTGCCACTGGGTGGCAGTATATATGCATTGCGGAGACTTTCACAGACAGGAAGTTTAAAAGATGTGTGGGAGTTGGTTCATTCAGGCTTGGGAGAGCTGATTGTGCATTAGTCACTTCCCAGTGACATCACAATGGGAGCTTAAAATCAGTCATAGTGGAGGTATTTACACCACAGAAATGGGCAAACACTACAAATCAGGGCTTTCTCTCTGAAAACCAGTTGTGAACTATTTACCAGCACAACAGTGATTGTAGTATATTTACGACAAGTCCATATTAATCCCAGTTTTACTACTCCAAAGCAAAGCCTAAGTAGCTATTTATGACCAAAGCTATATTACAGACTAAAGAAAACATACAACAAATAAACTTGTTTCAAACATGCTATTATATAGAGTTTTGTCTTCAGAAGCTTATGAAAGAAAAAAGGAAGGTAACTAGAAATGACACGAGAAAAACAGCCTGACTTAATCCAAGTTTTTCATGTATTTATTCTATTTGTGGTTATGGTTTAATGCAGAGCACAACAAAAATATCTAATTCTCCTAATATTTTTTTGTCAACATTCTGGCTCTTTCTTTATGAGAGGAGAAACTAATTTATTACACTTATAACATTGTAAACATTAAAATCTGTCTTATTTTCATTGTATTTCCAGGTTAATTAATTATTTCTGTATGTGTTTGGTGTCAGCCTTTTACTCCCTATCCCCACTACCACTTCCCAGCTATCGGGTTCATAATGGCAGAAGTTGTGTCTCTCTGTTCTTCATCTTTGTGTCTCCAGCACCAAGTGCAATCTAACGAAGTTCTTGGTGCATAGTGGGCACACGATTTGCTCAATGAAGGTTGAACCAAGGAACACCTGAAAACAAATAGCATGCTGCCCATTTTATATCTATTAAAGTGATATGATTAAATGTTATGTCTACAATTCCTATAACACAAAGAATAAAGTGGAATACGAATATACTTCAAGTTGTGAAAGGTCAAGGGCAACCCCACGTGCTAACTCTACTGTGGTAACATGGTTTCACTAACAGGAAGGCAACACCAACGGGTAGGATGTTGATAACTCTTGGAACCCATTCACTTACCTGAGGTTGGGAGGGGCTGGCAGTAAAGTGAAAGGCAACATTTGTCCTGAGAAACGTAAGTGGCAGAAGGGAAAGGGGAAAAGTGAGAGAAAAGCATAAGTTAGTGAGCAAAAATTATTTATTTAAAAGAAAGTCATCTTAAAGTAGACTCGAGGAGAGCTTCACCCTTGGTGAGGGGAGTTCTCGTCCCATGAAACTGACGAAGCAGACTGCATGGGGACTTGGTGGTTTCAACGCTCAAGAATGACCAGACTGGGGAAGGGGATTATTATTTTTATGTCTTTAAATATCCATGAAGCCATATCTATATAAGGTAGTTGTTTACTTTTGTAGCCACTTTTGCCTTGGGACTCTCTTGTGCTTGATTTTACAATCAAGCACAGGGTTTAGGTAACAGAAGTGGGCTGAAGGAGAGAGGAAACCCAGGTTCAAGGTCCTTTTGGATACTGTAGATACTATTTCGAAATAATTTTGATGGACCCATGGCAAAATGGATCACTTTTTACCAAACACGGTGAATAGATAACCACATGGGATGGTGGCTAGGGATGGAAACATGCCCTTACTATCCCCAAATAGCTCCCTGATTGCTGCCACACTGGCTGAAATTCCCCAAGATTTAGTTCCCTTTGGGTTAGGCATTGCCTTCTAAGACCCTCCTTTAAAATATAAATACCACCAAAAGAATATAATGAGGCTTTTTTCTCTTCAATTAGTAATTTACTGTGAATTACATTATTAGATACTTTCATTCTTCCATGTAAGACAGCAATGATCTAGGCACTGAAGAAAGGAGAGTGTGAAGAGATAGGAAGCATAAATTGGTAGCATAGAGGGCTGTCTGCCATGAGCATCTGTGAAACAGTTCAAGTGTTTGTCACAAAGACAAATGTGGTCTTCTCTATAGTTTTATAAGGACTACTTTGGGCTTTTGCCTTTCTGGCTCTTGCCTCATCGTTAGCCATGAAGATCATGCGCACAAGTCCACGGCAGTCTCAGACCCCCAGGCTGCTGAAACCCCACACCTGGGGGTGCATGCTCCTGCCCCTCCAATGTGCCCTGCATTTCTGGGCATCTGAACTTGAACTTCTGGGATTTCTCATTAGCTTCATCCCTTGGGGCTCTCTGAAGATTTTTTTTCTTTCCACTCTTAATTTTCCTTTCATAAAAATTAAATACCTGTTTTAAAATTAATGATTTCTTTAGAAAGGGCATTTCAAAACATTTAAGCAAGAGGTGTATAATTAGAGGTGTTATTTAGAAGTCATAAAATTTGAGCATTATTTATAAAGGTAATGACCACAACTTAGGCTGTCATCAGGCCGGGCTCGGAATTTAGCTCACAACAATAGATGTAATTTTTATATATCTACTTGTAACAGAAATCATAATCAATGTTGAGGATTGTTTCTTCTGAAGCAGAACTGAAAACTTCTGTCCGTAAGTCACCTAAAGAAGCCAAAGTGAGTGTCAAACCCAGTTATGTTTCTGCTCCAGAGAATCTTTGGCCAGAGAGTCCTTGGCCAGAGTTGGGACCTGTGATACTGTGTGTGGGCTGGGTAGAGCCTTTCAGCAGTCTGGGAGTGTCTCCCGCTGTTACCAGGGCAACATGAGTCCTTCAACTCTCTTTGTTGCCAGATCAGAGAACAAAGAGGACACGATTTTCTTGGCTGGCAACATGACTTCTCCTGACTCTCTTATCTGCACCCTCATCTTTCAAGTCCACCGGTTCTTCGTGACAGCATGAAATTTGCAGAAGCAACCCGTATTTTTTGGCCATTTTAATTTTCCCCATCATTTGAGTTTCAGTCATAATATGAAATGGATGAAGATTCGATATTCACTTTCTGTTTTGTTTCTTGTTCTTTATGTTTTATTTGCTAGTACAATGCATGCAAGCTTGTAAAACATGTTACTGTGTTTAAGACTATCATTTATGTCCGTACTTTCTCGTGAAGTCGGCAGTATGTGCAAAATAAACATTGTATCTGTTGCAGGTGAAATATTCTGCTTCCTTCCACATGAACCCTAACAGAGGTGGGGAAGGTTTATTTTATCACAGGTCATTGACAACAGAACAAAGCTAACTGAAGCTCATAGATTGTTAGTTTTAGAGAAAGAAGTATAACAATTTCAACTGATTTGTTTTAAAGATGAAACACATTTTAACCTGTTTATGTTATGTTTATTTGTTAAACATAAGAGGCTAAAAAACAATTTTGTTTCCTTGTGTTGGCTATTTCAAGAAAGGGGAGAAGGGCAAAAACCCATGGACTTGAGAGACAGAGGTGCAGATAGGGGAGTCAGGAGAAGAGGCAGAGAGGGGCCCATGGGCGGGGTAGAGAGAGGGAGAAGAAATATAGACAGGAGAGTAACCAAGTAGAAGAAAAAGAAAAGAGATGGGACGAAAGACTATGTAGAAAGAGAGGCAGGACAAACTTTCAGTAGTTTGTTTTTGAGGTGAGTACCAGAGAGGACTGTGAGAGTCACAGCATCTTACACATCTTGATTAACAAGCCCCTAGCACAGAGCACAGTGGACGTTCAAAACCCCTCCTTTGTTTGTTGAAGGAAATGATATGCTATTATTCACCTGAACTATGAACTTCAGAATGTCATTCCCTGTTATCTCCTGCCATCTGCCATGAACTCCCTTCAGGACTGTAGCTTTCCCACCCACCTTCTTGTCATTGGGAATCGTCCGCCCTTCATTCCTCTGGTCTAAGTATAAACTCCGCACTCATGTACCAAATTCCCATTCTTTCTATCATACTCTGGGACTTTGCTTCTACAAATATCCAACTCTCCTATGAATTTAATCTGCCCTTCTACCTCTTTGTTTATAAATATATTCTAGTCTCAACCATTTTCAAAATAAATAACAAACACCCCACCCAAATGCCTCCCTTTTCCCTGGATCTCCATCCTTTAATGTCATGCTGTATCCTTCCTCTCTTCACAAACCAGCTACTTTTAGGAGTATTCCATGTTTATCTCTCTTTCATTCTTTCCTCCACCCACTGCTATCAGGATTCTCTCTCCACCACTCCCTTGAAATTGCCTTTGCTAAGGGAAACAGTCAGCTCCTGACCTAGTCTATTCAGGCAGCTATAACAAAAATACCGTCAATTCAGTGACTTGTAAAGAACGGAAATCTATTATTTGTTACAGTTTTACAGGCTAGGATGTTCAACAGCAAGGTGTCTGATGAGAGCCTGCTTCCTCATAGATGGTGCCTTCTCACTGCATCCTCATGTGGTATAAAGGACAAAGGGCCTTTTGGGGGACTCTTTCATAAAGGTATTAATCCCATTCACAAGGGCTCCATCTCACAACCTAATCACCTCGCACAGGCCCCAACTCTGTGTACCATCACTGTGGAGATTTCGATATGAATTTTGGGGAACGCAGACATTGAGACCATAGCACTATCTAAGTACTAAATCCAGTGACTTAACCTCCTGTGATTTCTCCCACACCTCTGGCTGTGTCTACTCAGCCCCTTAGGACAGCTTTAGTTTCTCAAACCGTCCCTTAAATGAGAATGTTACCCACAGCCTTGTTCTTGATCAACTCATTTTAAAATGTGTATCCAGCTGCTGTAAATGCCACAATAATGCCAGTGAATCTCAAGTCCCTATGTCCAGCCCAGGGCCATCTCCTGAGCTTCAGTCACAGAATAGTGATCCCCTGCTGGGCTTCTGCACTTGACCATCCCTTGAATACCTCAAATTCAACATGATAAGAGGGAATGTGCTGTCACTTCCCTGATCCTGACCTACTATGTCCCTTTGTCAGTAAACCTCACCAGACTTCTGACATCACCCTAGGAGTCATCTTGGACTACCCCCTTTCTATCACTTTCCACATTTGATTGATCACCAGGTCCTACTCATTCTATTAGTGTAAAAATAACCTGCCTCCACCTGAAGCACCATGTTTGCCCAGTACAGCATCATTGAGAGAGAGAGAGAGAGAGAAAAAAAAAAGGAATGTAAATTTTTATTGTAGTCTCCTCCAAAATACCAGAAGGTGATTATATAGTATGACACATAGCAAAATCGTCTAAAATTCTCTTATCCACCCATTTCTTAAAAAAATCTATTACTTTTCACAGCATGGTAGCTGAGCTATCTCACTCACACACTCTCTCCTCTTAAAACAGACTCAAGATCCCTACTTAGAAGGCTAGGGGAGGGCTGAAGGCTGCAAATATTCATAGAGGACTATAAATTTGATTCTGCCACATATATTTGCTGAATTATGAATTATCTCCATGTGTACTATTTGACTTGTTTTCTCCCTTACAACCTTCTTACTGCCATACACATTCAAGTTCTAATCATTTTTTATTCTTCCCCATTCAAATAACTTTTCATTTGCCTATTTGTCCCTCATCTTTCCTCTCTGTAATTCCTCTTCCACACTGCCACTCATGTCATCTCTAGAAATCAGATCTCTGAATGCTATCCTGTTGCTCACAATCCTTTAATGGCTCCCATAACCTGAAAGATGAAGTTTCACTCCATAGTCTAGCATCCAACATCTTAAAGATCAAAGTTGGGCACTGCCTGTTTCTCCAGCCCTATCTCCTGTAACCCTGTCTTGCCCAGGCATCATGTGGACCAGGTTTCTTGATGGGTTCATCAAGACTGCACTAGTCTGCCTAACTCAGAGCTCTACCTCTCCCCTAAGTGTCATATTAGTATACATCCAACACTTCGCCAGATATCTGTACTTCAAACTCAACCTGTCCCAAAGTGAAGCTATCATCTATTCTTTTTCTTATCAAAATTCTCATTTTCTCTTAGTGGCCCCACCATCTACAAGCCACATTGGCATTAATGACTCTCTCTTTTCTTTTTCCCTCATATCTAATCAAATTTCAGCAATTTCGCCTCCCCTGATATTTCAATTCACCTCCTCATTATTTATTTTGACCACTGCATCAGCCTTCTAACTTCTCTGCATCCTGTTTTGTCCTCTTCACATCCATTCTCCATACACAGTATAGACAACTGTTTAATTTTTTTTTTTTTTTGGTGAGACGGAGTCTTTCTCTATGGCCCACGCTGGGTGCAGTGGTGTAATATCTCGGCTCACTGCAACCTTCGCCTCCCCGGTTCAAACGATTCTTCTGCCTCAGCCCCCCAGGTGGCTGGGATTACAGGCGTGTGCCACCACGCCCGGCTATTTTTTGTTTTTTTTTAGTAGAGATGGAGTTTCACCATGTTGGCCAGGTTTGTCGTGAACTCCTGACCTCAGGTGATGTGCCCGCCTTGATCTCCCAAAGTGCTGGTATTTCAGACGTGAGCCACTGCGCCTGGCCTGTTTAAATTTCCTAATGCCCCTTCCTAAGATCCTCCTACCCCATGATCACATGCTTGCCTGTTTCTGTGGCCATCTGCTGTTGCCTGCCTGCAATTTCACACTCTAGCAACACTAAACGCCTAGGCACTGGAGTGTAGAGAAAGAGTAGTGGCGCAGTTGTGTGTGTGTGTGTGCAGAGGATAGGTAGATGGCAGGGAGTAATGCTTTAAAGCAGAGTTGTTTTAATTTTAAAGGAATTTTGTAGAGATGGGGTCTCGTTTTGTTGCTCAGCCTAGAGTGCAGTGGCACAATCGTGGCTAAAAACAGCCTCAAACTCCTGGGCTCAATCAGTCCTCTTGCCTCAACTTCCTGAGTAACTGGATCTACAAGTGCACACCATCATGTCTGGCAAATTTTTTTGGTTTTTGTTTTTTTAGAGACTATGTTGCCTAGGCTAGTCTTAACTCCTGGACTTAAGTCATCCTCCTGCCTCAGCCTCCTGAGTAGCTGGGATTACAGGCAGAAGCCACTGTGCTCTGCTAGTAAAGCTGGATTTAAGTAAATGTTTCAAGGAATTGAGAAACATATTTAGAGAAACACAAACCACTGGGAGGAGAGTTTTAAATAGAAAGTAGAAATAGCTTGTCATAGTGAGAAGAGTGCAGGACCGGGAGTCAGAAGTACAATTTAGCCTTGATTTTGCCCTTTCCTAGCTGTGTGAATTTGAACAAGTCACTTAACTTCTCTGGGCAGCAGTTTGCTAATCTGTTAAAATGAGGCAGGTGGATTAGATTCCCAAAGGTCCTTCAGTTCTTAAAACGTATGATTCTAGGGGAAAAAAATTCTCAAAATGTGTTCTATGTACATTATAGTCTGCCATGCAAAACCGTACAATAGAAACTTCGATCTTAGAGATTTCAAATTACTTCTTCAGTGTTTCTCTCAATTCCTGAGCCCAGTTCTCATCACAATCCTCAGCATTTCCCCACTACCATCATCCTTTGGATTTCCAGGTCACCAGCCAGGCTGGTGTGTAAATGTGTGATTTTGAAATGCTTTTAAAGTCTGGTTGCTGAGGCTAAGTCATATTATGAGGTAAAAACAGAAAACAACATGAGGGAATAGATTTGCAATTTCATCAGCATGCATATAATTCATTAACACTCGCTACAGTTGTGACCTTATGACTTTATTTTCACAGCATTCAGTTCTCAAAAGGTTCTAATTAAGCTTACAGAAGACCATTCCTACAATTCAAATATGCTACCACCAAGTGACACTGCCACTTGTGACACTTGATTGATTGATTAAAGACAGAGATCAGTTGATGAAAGCAGGGCTTCTCTGCAGTTCAAACTGCACTCTATGCAAGTACTATAACATGTTATCACTCCCATCAAATGTGTATTCCCATATGGTTAAATATCACAAGTAGATTTTTAAATTATTAAATTAGGCCAAGCACGGTTGCTCATGCCTGTAATACCAGCATTTTGGGAGGCTGAGGCGGGTGGATCGCTTGAGTCCCAGGGGTTCGAGACCAGCCTGGGCAACATGGTCAAATCCCGTCTCTACTAAAAATACAAAAATTAGCTGGGAGTGTGGCACACACCTGTAATCCCAGCTACTTGGGAGGCTGAGGCACAAGAATCGCTTGAACCCAGGAGATGGAGGTTGCAGTGAGCTGAGATCGTGCCATTGCACTCCAGCCTGGTGACAAAGGAAGACTCGGATTCAAAATATATATATTAAATTAAACTGAAGCACCATATTTAGAAATTGCTTTAGGGTAGTGGTTCTCAACTCTGACTGCACATTAGAAACACCTGGGGAACTTCAAACAATTTACCAGTGCCCAAACCTCTCCCCTAGGGCCTCTGATTTAATCGCTCTGGGTGGATCTTATTCACCAGAGAATCTTTTTCTCCTTGTTTTTGTGGAGGATGAGTGTTCTTTGCTCTTAAAATTATCATGTCACCTTTTCCAACACCAGAATTAATGGAGGGACTTGAGAAAAAATACTGTGACTACTTCTCCATCCTTCTGACCATTCATTCATTCATCCTTCTGACCATTCATTATCTGTCCATGTTTCTGTATGGGTGTAACACTATGTCAAAGAGTGTAGAGAAGACCAAGATAAATATTTGAGTCCCATTAGCAACTCTACTGGCTACAGATGTCTTTATAAACTGCCTTAAATTTAAGGAGAACTTTACTGTAGAGCCAAACATTCTGATCAGAAAAATAAGCTGGAAAACAGTGACATGTGCGATTTTGAAATATTCTGATTTTTTTAAAAATTAACTTTTTAATTGAAATATAACAAACATGTATTATAGAAAAGTGTGCAGTTATAAGTATATATTTGAATAAATTATCATCAAACATAGCCATGCACTTCTATCCTCCCCAAAGGCACCACTATTCTGACTTCTAACATCACAGAATAGTTTTGCCTGCCTGTAAATTTTATATAAATGGAATAAAATAGCATACTTTCCTTTTGTCTGGCCTCTGTTTTTTTTTTTTTTTTTTTTTTGAGACGGAGTCTCACTCTGTCACCCAGGCTGGAGTGCATGGCATGATCTTGGCTCACTGCAACCTCCCCCTCCTGGGCTCAAGCATTCTCCTGCCTCAGCCTCCGGATTAGCTGGGACTACAGGCGCCTGCCATCCTGCCCAGCTAATTTTTTTTTTTTTGTATTTTTAGTACAGACGGGGTTTCACCATGTTGGTCGGGCTGGTCTCGCTCTCCTGACCTCAGGTGATCCACCTGCCTTAGCCTCCCAAGGTGCTGGGATTACAGGCGTGAGCCACCGTGCCCAGCCTGTCTTCTATTTCTCAACATTGTGAGATGCATCCATGTTGTTGGGTATAGCAATAGTTTGTTCATTTTTATTTTTGCATAGTATCCCACTGAATGAATACCAC
The DNA here is from genome assembly GCF_003255815.1 of Theropithecus gelada. Classification (NCBI taxonomy): domain Eukaryota; kingdom Metazoa; phylum Chordata; class Mammalia; order Primates; family Cercopithecidae; genus Theropithecus; species Theropithecus gelada. Next base: position 33,536,693 of record NC_037669.1, on the reverse strand, counting down.
AATTAGATATCTAGGAGTTGGGTATAGATCAAAGGAGTGGAATGTAGGCCTTTCAAATTATAGCAATTTGGTAGTTGTAATGGAATCTCATTATGGTTTTAATTTACATTTCTTGTAGCTAATGAGGTTGTGTTTTTTTTTTGTTTTTTGTTTTTTTTTTGTTTTTTTTTTTTTTACTATTTGGGTAGCTTCTTTAGTGAAGTGTGCAAGTCTCATGCTTATTTTTTCAATGAGCTTGCCTGTTTATATTAGTTTTTTAAAAAACAGGGGGAAAACAATACTAGTCACACCAAGAAAGGACAAAGCGGTATTCCTACCTATGTTACTAACCTGGAAGGAGAAAGCAGGAGTAATAATAAGGACAAGAAAAGTAGCTTAATGTCTTCCCTAGAACTAAAACAAAACTTCCTTCAGGAGTGTGGCACCGGTTGGGAATACAAAAGTATTTAGTCACCAGTCATTCTTGCCTGGGCTTCAGGTTGGACAGGACCCTCACACTGATCCCTGAAAACAGATTCACCTATGAGGTCAGCCACTCTCACCTTCTGCACTCCCACTCTTTTGTATAGATGAAGGCCCTGCTGCTCAGTTATGGGAAGGAGAGTTCGGCAGGTGCTAAAATCATACGCTAAGTGGGTAATTTCCTTCGACAGTCCCAGTCTGTAAGGATGGAAGATAAATTGAGCATCCACAAGCACAGGAAGCACAGACACATAAACAGAGAAAGTCCCGCTTACCGGAGCTGGAAGTGCTTGAGCTTGGTAACTAGCAGTTTGTACTGGGCACCCAGGGGTGCCATGGATGCTACATCTACAAATATCAGTTGCTCCAAGGGGCCCGTCTCGTTGGTTGCTTCTGAGGGGCATAAGGTGCGGCTCACTTCTTGGTAGTTGTAGCTCCTCTGGTATCTGAAGCAACCAATATAGGGGGAAAAAAAATAAACAAGAACAAGAAAGAGACTCAATGAATGAGTGGGGAAAGGAGCCTATCTCATTTTGCTTCTCTCCAAATTTGTTTTCAAGTCCTTATGTTTTGAATTTTAGACTGGAACTATCAACAGTAATTTTAGAACTAGTGTTGTTGGCATTGGGTTGTATGATATAATAGCAGGGATGTGAGGACTGTTCTGTGCTGACTAGTTCACTTAAGCGGCATCTACATTACGCTAAGGCATTCTCCTAATTCAATGAGGAATAAATATCCAATTTGAGGGGGAAACTGTCCTGATAGAACAACCAGCTGATTCCCATTTTCTACTCTTCAAACTATTGCTAAAAGAGAGAGTAAGGAAAGCCCTGGAGTCCAGGTCAAAGCTATCAGAGTCAGTATTTCAGTCCTCAAGTTCTTCAACCTTTAAAAATAATGTTATGCATGCATTTTGCATGCCTTGCAAGTTTTTTTATTAATGCAGTAGTATCTTATACACTTCTCCCCTGCAAAAATAGAAACTCGAGGAGGGCAGGCACGTTGTTGTTTTTTCACTGCTGCATCTCCAGCACCCACCACTTAATAGTGTTCGATAAATATTATTGAATGAAGAATGCAGACACACGATGGGCATTTTGAAGAACAGGGGAAGAGTTACTCATTTATGTTAACTGCTGGACATAGCCCATTGCAGGGCTATTGGTTGACCCAGTACCCAAAAGCTACAGAGTATCATAGTATGTTTTTAAAATGGTAAAAGCTCTTCTAGGTGTTGCCAATCTAGGTAGACTGCTCATCTAAAAATTGAACAGAGAGAACAGGTCAGAGAGTGCACCATGATCATTATTTGCACTTTGTAGGCAGAATGTCTCGACATTCCAAATGTCTGATTTTTCCTTTCATTAGGGCAAAGATCAATTAAGTTCTAGGACATTGAAGAAAACCAAATGTAGTGAAGTTGCCTGGAAGAAAACCCACTTACAGTCCTTGGAAGAGCAGAGGAACCTGCCAGGACAGCACCTCTTTCTGCTGACGAACCACCACAAGGACCGGGTAGTTGAGATTCTCAGAGGAACTGTTCACATACACCCTCACGGCAGTCACCTGCATGGCAGGGGAGAAAGAGGTAATGCAAAACGTGCACACGCACGCACGCACACACACACACACACGCACACACACCATAGTTGCCCTATGAGGTTCAGAAACACTTTAATTTCTGATATTTGCTTCTCATGATAGGTAATCCAAATGCCTCAGTTGTATCTCTTCATTCGTATTTTAACCAGAGTGGGTCTCAACCTTCATTGCACATTGAAATTGGATGGGAAGAATTTTTTTAAATGATACCTAAATCCAACCTGCTAAAATTTTGATTCAGTTAATTTTAGATGAGACCAAATTATAAAGCCTTCAAACAGCAAGCTGAGGAGTTTGCACGGAGCAGGCAACACAAGATTTTGAGAATGAACCCAGAACAGAAGAAGAAAGATACTGATGTGTTTTTCTTCTTATTTGAATATAAATACTAGAGATACAAATATCTAAAAATAAAACAACACACACAAAGCCACCCTCCTTCAAAAACAAATCCTATGAGACCTTTAATTGCTGAAAAACTTTAATTTTGGGTTGGTAAATCATTCTGTGTTTCAAATCAAAATGTTATGACCACACTTTATTAAAGCCTAACAGATGGCCTGATGCTCCCACCAACAATAAATCATGACGCTTCCCCAGCAACACATATCACAGGACTGAGTATTCTTCTCTTCCCCTTGCTCTAAGGTATAAATCAATCCTTGACACAAAATGCTTTTTTATATCAGTAACTCCATAGGTCTTTCTGAATACATGCATATCAATCCAAGAATTTAACCCTATTATGGTTATTTTAAAGACAGGAAAGTGAACATGACTTTGGATCTAGATGGTGTTAGTGTTTTCTTTCTTTCTTTTGTTTTTTTCTTTCTTGAAACAGAGTCTCCCTCTGACGCCTAGGTTGGAGTGCAGTGGCATGATCTTGGCTCACTGCAACCTCCCGGGTTCAAGGAATCCTCGTGCCTCAGCTTCCCAAGTAGCTGGGATTACAGGTGTGCACCACCATGCCCGGCTAATTTTTGTATTTTTAGTAGATACGGGGTTTCACCATGTTGGCCAGGCTGGTCTCGAACTCCTGACCTCAAGTGATCTGCCCACCTCAGCCTCCCAAAGTGCTGGGATTACAGGTGTGAGCCACCACACCTGGCCTTCTTTCAATTTTTGTAATACCATAGGCAACATGGAAGAGAACAAAATAGAAGAGAGATAGGGTGAAAACAACAACAACAAGATTTAATCTTCCACATGAGATTTTGTTTTTCTGATGCCTTAGTATTCTCTCGAAAACTTCTTTATTAGAAGAAAGAAAATGAAACAAGAAAATCCTGCAATTAAGCCCTAATGATCTATCGCACATTCAAAGTGGAAATTAGGAGGAAACAGAATAGCATAGATGTCATATACTGCCATTTGGTTCTCATATCATTCTCCTTAAGCCACTGCATTGCTTATTAAATGTTAAAATAGCCCAAGAGTAACTTACTAATTTGATAGGAAGTGCTTGCTCTGAAGGGAGAGTTTTCTTGTGCCTACACTCTACATGTTTCCATGGAAATTATGCTGCAGCTGAAAATTGCCACCATATCTCTAGTGAGACCTCTTTCTTAAGCTCTGAATCTTCCACAGGCACCTCACACTCAAAGCATCTGAAATGGAATGATCACTCCCTTCACTCTTAACTTTAATTTCTTCTGAATTCCCTTGATTGTTGAATGGCCCCACCATGCAGCCATTCATCTAAGCCTGAAACTGGAGCTTCATCCTTGATTCCCGCTTCTTTGTTTCCTTTGCTTCTATGTCCTTAATACTGTTCACACCCAGATCCTCCCCTCCACCCCCAGTGACACTCTCGTAGCTCAGTCCTGCATCACAGTGACCCTCCTTGGCAGCCCCCTGTCTAATCTTCCGGCTCCAGGGCTGCACTTGCTAGAAGGGCAGTTTCATCTGTCATTCCTCATTCCCCTGTTGAAAAGGCCTTCCGTGGCTCTGAAGAATTTTTGGATTTACCCCAACATAACAAGAATACTATAATGAGTGCTCAGGTACTTATTATCCAGTTTTAATAATTACTAACAAATGTATTTTATTTCATTTATACCTCCTATTTCCCATACACCCCCACCACTGGATTATTTGAAAGTACACACCATGCCGGCCGCGATGGCTCATGTCTGTAATCCCAGCACTTTGGCAGGCTGAGGCGGGTGGATCACCTGAGGTTGGGAGTTTGAGACCAGCCTGACCAACATGGAGAAACCCAGTCTCTACTCAAAATACAAAATTAGCAGGACGTGGTGGCACATGCCTGTAATCCCAGCTACTCGGGAGGCTGAGGCAGGAGAATTGCTTGAACCCAGGAGGCAGAGGTTTCAGTGAGCCAAGATTGTGCCATTGCATTCCAGCCTGGGAAAAAAAGAGAAAAAAACCCAAAAAAAAAAAAAAAAAAAAAAAAAAAGGTGCACACCAAAGACCGTATCATTTATCCGCACCACAGTTCAGTCTATATCTCTAAGACACGAAGCCTTCTCTTTTGAACTTAAATACAACACCATTATCCCACTTGATAAAATTAATAATTCTAACAATTACTAACATCCACATAGTGTTTGAATTTTTTCAATTGTTTCAAAATTTTTTTCCAGTTAAAAAGAATTGGGCACAAACAAGACCCATACACTGTAGTTGGTTCATATGTCTTTTGAGTCTCTTTTAATGTAAAGGGTACCCCTCTCTCCTTTTTTGGGACACTTATTTGTTAAAGAAAGCAGCTCACAAAACAGCATTACAAATCTGTAGAAGAACCCACGTTCCAGATTTTGTGGATTGCACCCCGCAGTGTCATTGAACAGGTTTTATTGATCCCCTGTATTGCCTGCAAACTGGTAGGTAGATCTAGAGGCATCATTAGATTCAAGTTGTCAAATTTCTCAATCTTTTTCCTGAATTTTTAGTCACAGTCAAGGAAGTTTTCACCATTCCCCGTTACTGAAGAATTTGCTCATACTTTCTTTTAGTATTCTATGGTTTCATCCTAAAAAATTATTTAAACCTCTAATCCCTTTGCAATCAATACTTGCATGTGGTATCAGGAGTGATTGCAATTTTATCTTTGTTTCATACGGTTCTCCAGTTATTCCAACATCGCTTACTTAAAAGTTCACCTTTTCTCCACGGATTTGAATCCCTCAAGCGTCTTCTTGATGTCTTCCGTGCCTTCGTCTCTAGTTTCTTTGTCTACCAACACCTCCACTGTCTTGTCATGTCCAATTACTGTTTCTCAAAAAGGTTATGTCCCCAGTGTTGACTGGCCTTGGATATCTTCCTCATTCTTAAAGTCTTCCTTTAGGAAGTCTTCCCTAACATTTTCCTACCCTACCAAATAAGTGGTGTCCTTTCCTTTTGTGGGTGTGCTGTGTGGCCTTTGATTACCTCTATATGGTATCTCTACCACACATAGCATCCTTAAAATGTAGTCAACTGTATTATTTTTTCTTGGCCATTTCTTTTATCACTTAAATTGAAATATAATTCATACATCACATAATTCATTCTTTTAAAGTACACAATTCAGTAGTTTTTAATATATTCACCAAGTTGTGCAACCATCATCACTCTTTAATTCTAATATTTTTCTCACCCCAAAAAGAAACCTGTATTCATTGGCAGTCACTCCTCATTCCTTCCTTCCCCCAATCCCTGGCAACCACTAACCTAATTTCTGTCTTTACAGCTTTGCCTGTATTTCAAATAAATGGAACAATGTGTCCTTCTGTATCTGGCTTATTTCCTTAGCATAATGTTTTTAAGGTTCATTCATGTTGTAGCATGTATCAGTACTTCATTCCTTTTTATTACTAAATAATATTCCATTGCATGCACATACCACATCCTGTTTATCCATTCTTCAGTTGATGGACATTTGGGTTGTTTTCACTTTTTAGCTATTATAAACAATGTTTCTGTGAACATTTGTATACAAATTTTTGTATGAACATATATTTTCCATTCTTTTGGGCATATGCCTATGAGTAGAATTGCTGGGAGACACAGTAACTCTATGTTTCACTTTTTGTGGAACTGCCAAAATGTTTTCCAAAGAGGTACATCATTTTACATTCCAGTGATTTGCCTAGCAAGCAATATATAAGGGCTCTAGTTTCTCTACATCCTTGCCAACACTTGTCACTACCTTTTTTTTTTTTTTAATATAGCCATACTAGTGGGTGTAAAATTGCATCTCATTGTGAACCACATGATATTTAAACTGCTAGTTTACCTGCATGGCTCTTCTAGGAAGCTGCAAACTTCATCTTTGGCATCCTTAGTGCCTGGCAGAATGCATTAGCTTAGAAGCAGGCTCACTTTTGAGGCTGTAATACAGACACTCACCAGCATTATATAGCATGTGTTTTTAGAGCACACTTTGGTCCAGCTTAAAAGCTATAGCAGTCAGAACTGAGATAAAACCTAAGGAACTTGTCTGCCTCCCTTTTTTCACCTAAGATGCAACCTCCTCCTCCCTTCTTAAGTACTTAATGTCAGATGGGATTTCCTTCAATCTTTTTTTTCACACTTTGATCTAAGGCAAAGATTTTCAAATTTTAGTGTGCTTTTTAGCAAAGCAAATCCCTCAAGTCAACCCCCAGCATTTGTGACTTGGCAAATCAAGAATAGAACTTAAAAATATAAATTTTTAGCAAGCTGCTGGGGGATTCTGATGTACATGGGTGGGGACTAGACTTTGGAAAGGATTGTTCCAAAGAAACCATCTAATGGATAACTCCATTAGTCAGCAACTCGCCAACTGCCCATTGTTCTGAGATGTACATCCATGAGATCACCAATATTAGAGCTGGTCTGGAAGCTGGTGTTTGTTGAGGCTGACACTGGACTGGCAGAACAGATGTATCACTGCCATGATTATCCCACTTCACTGTTCATCTCCACACCCTCATTTTATTCCTGGCCTGGCTTTTGCAATCCACTTAACCTTTTTATTATTTAATAATGTTCTTACTAGTCATAATAAAAACAAACTCAGAGATACTGGCATAATAAATTGCCAAAAATAAGTTAGAGTAGGAGCTAGAAGACATTGGGCAGTTTTTCAAGATGAACAGATAGTGGATTACCCCCAGGAAAGGATAAAGAGCCCTGATCAAAATTTGCTTTGCCTTTCCTGAGGCTAATATGCAGCTGAGAAAATTGGATTACATTTGCAGCAGCGAAGAAAGCTGTGCAAAGGCAAAACTAAATGAAGGACAGGGTATTGACCATGGTTAATGGGCGCTGACACCTTGTGAAAGGCCATTCCTAAGAGCTAAGATTTTTCCTCTTGTTGCTTTTTCCTGTTGTCATGACAACAAGAGCACTTTTATTGCATAAATCTGGTTTGCTTTCTGTGTTTACTACAAGCAGGAAATTGAATTATAGCTAGCTAAGAGAGAATTATTTAAGTACTTCCATCTCTGATATTATATAGATCACAGTTATGAAAGGTCTTAAAGCTTAGAGACTCTCCTTTTAATCTTTCAGCATGTCAGTAGAGAAAGGTTCAAAATTATAAGGAATATATTTCTGTTGCATAAAAGAATGGAAATGAATTCAATTCAAAAATCTAGTTTATTTTTGCTAAAATAATGAGACTGCAGCCTATATTATTTGGAATATTAGATTAAGAATCAGAGATTATTGGTTTCCATTATTCAGTACACTACTGTTTTCCTGTATGATCTTGAAAAACTGACTCCACTTGTAAAAGAGCTACAACAGTATCTGCTGATGGTCCTTTTTTCAGATGTTTAACTATTTGAGTAACCGTGCTGTGTTTGGTTGTGTTCACTGAGTGTACCTCTGCAGGCTCCTCTTTCCTCCCTCCCTCCTGTCTTTCCCATGCTCCCACTCTCATCCATCAAACATTTACTGAGGATTTTCCCTGAGTCAGGAGCTATGGGAGGTGCTGGGGATATTCTAAAGGCAACTGTGCTCTCGAAGAGGCTTGCAATCTAGTCAGAAAGACAAATGGAAAAGGCACCAATAATTGCATAATGTGATGAGTATGATGGTAGCAATGTGAGCAAGTACTGTGGGTACACAGAGGACAATGTGATTACCCCCGGGGGAGTCAGGAAAGCAGCACAGGCTTCCTACAAGTTGGGCTCTTCCACATAGGTCCTACCATTGCCTGCTTGATGCATAAGACCTTCACTCAGTGTTGGAAAACCTTACATCTGGGAAGGCGCTTAGGGAGACCATCTACTCCAACCATCCCACGTACAGAGGAGGAACCTGAGATAGACATGATGGCACCTCTCCAAGGATACTCAGCGATGGAAGAATCATGACCAGTACCCAAGCCTGTGTTCCAATCTCCACGCAATGCTTGGTCAGAAGATGCTACCATCACTATTTTGAATCCCTGGCTCCACTGTACCCAACTCTGTATCATCTGTTATCCTACTATGAAATGAAGAAGCTATATAAACACCATACAGGAGGGGAAGAGACAAGCCACAGACTAGGGATGTTTGTACATATAAAACAGACAAAATACCAGTGTCTTGAATATATAAGGACCCTTAAAACTTATAAGAAAAAAAAACCACCAATGGAAAAAGTGGGTTAAGGATATAAACAACAACTGAAAAGAATGACCAGGCTAGGCGTGGTGACTCATGCCTGTAATCCCAGCACTTTGGGAGGCTGAGTTGTGTGGATCCCTTGAGCTCAGGAGTTCGAGACCAGCCTAAGCAACATGGTGAAACCCCTGTCTCTATTAAAAAAATACAAAAATTAGCTGGGTGCAGTGGTGTGCTCCTGTAGTCCCAGCCACTCAGAAGGCTGAGGCAGGAGCATTGTTTGAGCCCAGGATGCAGAGGTTGCAGTGAGCCGAGATCAGGCCACTACACTGCAGCCTGGGCAATGGGAGTGAAAACCCTGTCTCAAAAAATATTTTAAAAAAATAATAAAAAGAATGACCAAAGAACCTGTGAAAAGATGTTCAGCACTTACACTCATCAGAAAGGTAAAGCCTCCCAAGTATTGACAATACCATGTTTGCAACGTGTAGAGAAATAGAAATTTGCATATTGCGAATGAATATGTTATTTGGTGCAATGACTTCAGTCAGTTGCCAATATCTACTACAGTTGAAGATGAGTTCGCATTACATCTAAGCATTTCCATGACTAAGTTTAGGCACAAGAAAATTCTTACATATGCACAAGGAGTCATAAACAAGAATGTTCACTGCAAGCATTGGTTGCAGCAATAAAATTTGGAAACAACCTAAATGACAACCAAACAAACGAAATAATAGAAGTATGAAGAGATAAATTATATTCATGCAATGAAATGCTATACAGTGGTTAAAAGCAAATGAACTGAAATATGGATCAGTATGGATAAATCTCAAGAAGATAAATTGAGAGAAGAAGCAGGTTGCTGAAGGAAACATACTTAATTTTCTCATTTATTTAACTTTGTAAACAAGGAAAACAATACAACATTTTTATTTGTACATCTTCAGTAAAATATATATAATCAGAAATGATAAACATCACATTTAAAATAATGGATTTCAAGAACTTTGAAGGATCTGAGACTTTACCCCTTTGCCACAGTGTCATCGATACTGGGAGAAGACACAAGTCTCCTGGGTTGGAAACAAATAATTTGATGACTCTTGTCAGGGTAAGCAATATTAGCTTCACTTCTTCTGGTCCCCCAGTACTATGAAGGTGACAGAGATGGGTCCAGATGGATACGTACCTACATGCAGGGGGTTGCACTATAGGAGAGGAACCCTGAGCTTAGAAACCCAAGTTTTTTATAACAGACAGTAAGTCTGTCTTTCCTTTAGTCCACAGGGAGATATCGTTTGCTTTCTGAGGCTGTTTGCTATGCAAATATGCTTGAAATGATAGTATTTTTAAAACTTCAGTTGGTGCCTTCTTGTAAGATGTGCAGAAATCAAGAGAACCTATGAAGGACTATCTCCCCAAAATGGTCACTTTTGGGGATGGAGGAAGAGGATGAGGGTGAAGAAAAACAGGAAATATATTATCCTTTTATTTCTTAAGCGGAGTGTGAGGCACATACGTGCTTGTTACATTATTTTCTATACTTGTTTTATGTCTAGAATGTTTCCTACTACTAATAAAAAAGAAGTCATGATGTGCTGGCCTTTGTGTTTGCCCACTTCTGAGCGACAACCCTCATTGTATAAAGGCTCCTTGTTACGCACAGGTGTGGCAGAACCCAAAATGTACTCTCACTGCTCTCCTGGCTCATTTGCTGCAGTGTACACTTACTCTAGTGTTTGACTTGCTTATGCTAACTTCATAGATCAGACTCCGCCCCCCTGTCTGTCTGTCTGTCTCTCTCTTTCTGTCTCTCATATGCAAGTGGAAACTTTATTTCAGGATGTGGTGCCGAAGAAGCACTGACTGCCTCTCTTTAGGTCTCAGCCAGTTGCAGAACTTTGCATTGTCTCTGACCTCATTCACATAGCTCATTTCTCCATTTCTCGGCCCAGGAAAAGAAATATAGCCAGGGGACCCAGGTGAAGTTGGTATTACATTGAACAGTAATGTGCAAGGCTTGATTCTGTGTCATCAGGTTAGTTTCCTAGGATGCCGTAGCAAGGTACCACAAAGTAGGTGGCTTGAAACAACAGAAAGTTATTCTTTCACAGTTCTTCAGACTAGAAGTCTGGAATGAAGGGTTAGCTGGGCCATGCTCCCTCTAAGAGCTTCCTCTGGATAGAAACCTTCCTTGCCTCTTCCTACCTTCTGGTGGTGTCTGTGAACCCTTGGCATTCCTTAGTGTGTGAATCACTGTTTGCTAATCACTCCCTTCTCTGCCTCTGTTGCTACGTGACGGTCCCCCTGTGTGTCTCTGTCTTCATGTGCTGTTCTCTGTGTGTGTGTGTGTGTGTGTGTCCAAATTTCCCTCTTCTTATAAGTATTTCAGTCATTGGATTGGGGCCCTAATTACCTTGTCTTAACTGGGTCACATCTGCAAAGACGATACTTCCAAATAAGGTCACATTCATAGATTCTAGGGGTTAGGACCTCAACATATATTTTTGGGACAACAAATCAACCCATAACATTAGGTTTGTAGGATTTTAAAGCAATTCATTCTCCAAAACTCTACCTTTCCCTTAGTGTCATCTTATCTTCAGCTTTTACGTACTTGCTGTTAAAGTAAATTAACATGGATGCCAGGCCTGAAGAATTCCTGAGCAGACAAAGCCAGTTAGGCCTCATAAATGTCTTAAACCTTGCTTGACTTGCAAACATAAGCTGGGATTATGGGCACTGTGGCTCCTGCCTGTAATCCCAGCACTTTGGGAGGAGGTGGGTGGATCACCTGAGGTCAGGAGCTCGAGACCAGCCTGACCAATATGGTGAAACCTGCCTCTACTAAAAATACAAAAATTAGCTGGGTGTGGTGGTGGGCACCTGTAGTCCCAGCTACTCGGAAGGCTGAGATAGGAGAATGGCTTGAACCCAGGAGGCAGAGATTGCAGTGAGGCGAGATCGTGCCACTGCACTCCAGCCTGGGCGACAGAGCCAGACTCTATTTCCAAAAAAAACAAAAAAAAAAAAACAAAAAAAAAAAACCAAAAAAAAAAACTTAGGGCATACCAATCAGAAGCCACAGACTAACTTACAGTTCTGTAACTAGGAACTTTCCAGCAGGATAAACCAAGTAAGGCAGTTGTGTAACTGTAACTAAAAAAATATTTTCTTTTCTTTATTTCTATTTTCACCCTATCAAAGCCTTCTCCTTGTGTTCCCTTGGTCGAGCCCAGGAAATCACTTCGGTTTGGAGCTGCCTGATTGATGGATCTCTGTTTGCTCAAATACTCTCTTTAAATTCTTATTGTGCTTCAGTTTACTTTTTAACACTGCCAAGACTCTTCATGGGATTGCCAGTCACAGCTGGCCGAGTGAAGATGGGACTGCTGGGTGACTATTGTATAAAAACAGCTGCCCCTGAGCAAAGCAGCCCTGCAGTCCTGAATCCCTTTCTTATCATGGAGACACACTTATAAACTCAATCACCCCTGGCAAAAAAAAAAAAAAGAGAGACTATATAGTCCATCTCATGTAGGATATTAATTTCTTTTCACAGCCTGGCTTCCAGCTAGCCTGGAAGAGCTCATTCCAGTGAATTCCATCTCATTGAAAAGTGTAGTTTATTCCTTGGGAGCTATTTATTCCCTATACTTTTAAATTCTCGGCATTTTGTACTCAGAGCACTTTTCTAGAAAGAGGCAGTTTCCAGACCTCATCTCACCAATTTCATTATGCCTAGCAATAATCTAGAATGAATATAGCCATATAAGCCTTCATCCTTTGGTTTATAATCTAGATTTTATATTAAAATGTTCAATTCAATACAAACACGGAAAAACGTTGAAGAGAAGGATAATCATTGGCAGGCTAAGAATACAGAGAAATGCACAGTCAGATTCTGGCTACTTTCTGATGAACTTTGTTCAATCAATAAATGTTTGACTCCCTATCCTGTGAGAAGCATTGTTCTGGACACAGGAGACACATTAATCAGCAGTGTAGACGTAGCACTTTTCTCTTTGACATCAGAGGTTTGCGAACAGGATGCCAGTGAACAAGCCATTACATTGACATTCAAGTTCCTGTGGGATTGCATGACATAGATTTTGGGGGGAATATTTCCCTAAAGGATGAGCAGGAATTAACCAGAAAAGGAGGGGGAGGGCAGAGCAAGATAAGTTTCCAAACAAAGGCTACAGTGTAGTAGACATAAGGAAGGAGAAGAGAGACGGTAAGAGAAGCATATTTGAAGAATTAAGAGAAAATGAGTTTGTCTGGAGCATGAGGTGCATGAAGGGCTATTATAATCCCAAAGAGTGTTATAAGTCATATTGGGGCAGTTGGGGCTTTATTCTAAGGACAAAAGAAAGCCTTTGGAAGGTTTAAGTGCCACCGTGTTGCCATGCTCATCCCTGGAAACTCAGTGTTGCCTCTGTTGCTGCTGAACAGTTGCTTTCTTGTATCGTTGGTTCCCAAGTCAAAGTTTAGGGAAAGCAGATCTGATTGGCAGCATCTTGACTACATGCCCATGCCTGAGCTTGGTGGGGGGTAAAAATAAGAGGGGGGATGAGAAAGTAAGTGCTTGGTGTTGATCTTCTGTCATGAAAGGAGTTCTACCTCTAGTTAATACTCATGAAATGGAGAATTTCCGCCAAACACATAAGAATGATGTATTAGTCCATTTTCAGACTGCTGTGAAGAAATACCCAAGACTGGGTAATTTATAAAGAAAAAGAGGTTTAATGGACTCACAGTTCCACGTGGTTGGGGAGGCCTCACAGTCATGGCAGAAGGCAAAGGAGGAGCAAAGGCATATCTTGCATTGCGGCAGGCAAGAGAGCGTGTACAGGGGAACTGCTCTTTATAAAGCCATTAGATCTTGTGAGACGTATTTACTATCGTGAGAACAGCATGGGAAAAACCCACCCCCATGATTCAGTCACCTCCCACCGGTCCCCTCCCATGACACATGGGGATTACGGGAGCTACAATTCAAGATGAGATTTGGATGGAGACACAGCCAAACCATATCAAATGGGGTTCAGATTGGGCATTCAAAACATGATTAAGCTCCCTTACACTTGGGATCCTTTTAACACGCAATAAGTAGTGAGACTATCCGAAAGAGCAGTTGTTCCATGGAACATACTTTGGGAAATACTGTCCTGGATATTTTTCATGGAAACTGGTGTGAAGATATTATGTCCTGAAGAATCTAACAGATTCTAGGCAACCTGTGCCTCTCACTCCAAGAGCTAATCATTTTCTGTCTCTCCAGGTTCCTCAGTTTTTGCACTGGTTTGCTTGCTTTTTTTTGAGATGGAGTTTCACTCTTGTTGCCAGGCTGGAGTTCAATGGCACTATCTCAGCTCACTACAACCTCTGCCTCCGGGTTCAAGCGATTCTCCTGCCTCAACCTCCCAAGTAGCTGGGGTTATAGGCATGCACCACTATGCCTGGCTATTTTTTTTGTATTTTTAATAGAGAAGGTGTTTCACCATGTTGGCCAGGTTGGTCTTGAACTCCTGGGCTCAGGTGATCCGCCCACCTCAGCCTCCCAAAGTGCTGGGATTACAGGCGTGAGCCGCCGCGCCGGCTTCATTGGTTTTTCAGTCCCACTGACATCCCTCTGTCTTTAGACATCCCCAGGCTTGGCTCCTGGGAGACAGCCAACAGCCTGGGTTGGTTCAGCCTCCTCGTAGGTATCTGAGTGTGCTCATCTCCTGTGCATGATTTCTCTTTTCCTCTTTATCTTTCCTGTCTCTTTCTACTTCTTGCTAGGTCTCATACTCCTGTGAGGGGATTGGAAAAGGAAAAATAATTATTTTTCTGGTTTGAGACAGATCTCAAGTATCCATGCCCTGGATTTTATTTCTATACATCGCAGGCAAGTATCTTCTAGAACTATTCTGGGGCCTACTTAATTAATGCTCTGAAGATGGAAAAGTAGTAGAAAATTATTGTTATGATTGTAAGAGTTGTGATCTGACACTTACCAGCCTTTTATTTTTGTAATAGAATTTATTGCCAGACTGGCGCCATTTATAACTTTAAATACGTGTTTGTCAGGATATAAATATTACCTAAAGGAAACTGCTTTCTAAATGAGCAAAACCAATCATCTGCAAACATCTTCCTCTTCAAAGACAACTTCTTGAGACAAACAGAAGAGCCTTCAGGTAAGGCCATGTTTAAGAGAGAAAACCATTTCTAATCGTGGAAAGAACATTGTGGCAGAGATGATCTACACCACTTGAATTCACTCTGATACTCAGAGGAGATGTTCGTCTTTTGATGGATGAAGGTAGATGGCAGCAGCACGCCAGCTTTTCCCCCTGTCACATCTTGGTCCCTGCTTATGTCTGGGCCCAGGAAGCTGTTAACAAATGCCCCAGCTTCAGCTCCCTCTGTGAAGACGTTTGGTGGGATTGGTTTTGGGGTTACCAAGCATCCAAAACCCTTGCATGTTCTGGAGGAACCACTCCTCCTCCACCCCACTGTGTGAGTTTTGTGGGATGCAAGGCTGCCTATGGATGTCAAAGGGGCCGGATACAGGACCTCCTGTGCTTGGGTAGATGGATATGCCCATTTGGTACATTCAATTGTGAGTAAATGACACAAAAGTGAAGACAGAGTTTCGAGTTCACTGGCAATGGTGATATCAATAGGGTCCATAGCAGCAGGGTCCGGGGTGACCATATCTAGTGGCAGTGTAGGCAGCGGTGTGGGGGAAGAACCCCAAGCAAATCATTCCTGCGGCATGACTGCTGCTGTAATTTCCTGCAGCGTAGTCTCCCTTGGTCCCCAAATGTTGTCTGAGCCCAGTAACTTATGTTTGTGATCTACTGGGTATCTTTTTAATGAATTCTTTTTCTGCTTATATTTGCCAGTTGATTTCTGTTGTTTGTAGCTAAGACCCCTGCATGAACCTATGTCCTCTTTCCTTTTCTGTCCATGTCACTCACACCTCACAGCAATTTTAGAGTCTCCCTGTTTACAAACCTCCCCAAATCTTCATTGCACACCTAGATCTCACCACTGTTTGTCTCTCTCCTTATCCTCCAATGTTTATCCCTTTGTTAACCAGATAAACATTGTCTGACTCTTAGAAAGCTATAATTCTTCCTCCCCAGTGAAGGTGGTATGGAGAGAAAGGCAAGGCAAATACGGGGTATTTTTAGAAGGCAGGAGAAAAGAAGAAAATACAACCGTGGACACTCAAGTGTTAACTTTTTGGCCCATAACATAGGCTCCGGATAGGGGGTTATTGAAGATAGGTGTGAGTCGCTTTGTTCACAAAAGAACAGTTAAATCTAGAGGGACAGAAATAGTCGGTTAGTCCTGTTTGTCATGGCTTATCTTCGTGGCTGCTTAGTGGGGACCCAGAAATACCAGTTCTCGGGAATAACATTTCCCTGAAGTCACAGACAGGCCAACTGCTCGGGTCTCCAAGATGCCCTGTTCCTGACACAAAGAAGGAACCCAGCATTGATGAAAATAAAACACACACACTACACACACACACACACACACACACACACACACAACTAAAGCTTACCCCTTGGGATCCGCAGGGAGTCAGAGTAAGACCATGGTTCATGGGAGGCTGTGGCTCTTTTAAACACTGAAGAAAATTTGACAACTTCACAGTTTTACTTAGAATCAACCCAGCTTGCCTGGTACACAGACAGATGGCTGGACAATTCATTGGGGGAAAATGATAATAAAAAATCTCGTTTCAGTTTTCAGTAATTGTAAAGGAGTCAGACATAGTCTTAAATTGCATGATCAAAAGACATGACTGCGAAAATATGATATGATATTTAATAATTATTTTTGTTGTTGATAAGCATAGCTGATGTGCTCTCGTGCACACATCTTGTGATTTAGTAGAAATATCTTGAGGAAATACCCTTAGGAACTTGATTACATTCCTGGCTATGCTTCAAACTAGTACATGATTTTGGGCAAGTAATTTATATCACTTACTCTCAGTTTTCTGGGTATATGCCCAAAGGAATGTAAATCATTCTATTATAAAGACACCTCCAAGCATATGTTCACTGCAGCACCATTCACAATAGCAAAGACATGGAATTAACCTAAATGTCCATCAATTATAGATTGGATAAAGAAAATGTGGTATATATGCACCATGGAATACTATGCAGCCATAAAATAGAATGAGATTATGTCCTTTGCAGGGACATGGATGGAGCTGGAGGCCATTATCCTTAACAAACTAACATAGGAACAGAAAACCAAATACCACATGTTCTCACTTACAAGTGGAATCTAAATGATGAGAACACATGGACACGGAGAGGGGAACAACACACACTGGGGCCTACTGGAGGACGGAGGGTGGGAGGAGAGAGAAGATCAGGAAAAATAACTAATGGGTTATTTATCACTCAACTAGGCTTAGCTGAGTGGTAAAATAATCTGGGTGATGAAATAATTGTACAACAAAGCCCCATGATGCAAGTTTACCTAAACAACAAACCTGCACATACACCCCTGAACTTAAAATGAAAGTTTAAAAAGAAATAAAATAAAATTTCAAGGAAAAAACTTAAAAAAAAATTTTAAGGTCTTTTGAATTCTTAAAATATAGCTACCTCTTCCTTATGGTTCAAAGGATTTTTATATGTTCTTTTAGCTATGGACAAAAAATCCCAGAAAAGAAGTCTCAAATGCAAGCCCAGTTATATTTCTGTAGCTAAAGAGAGTTGACAAAGATAAGCTCATTGACTTGGATAAAGGAAATGATGGAACATGACATCAATACAATTATATACTGACTGCCCAAGGCACATGTCTTCTTCATCTTCTGCCACTGGAAGACAGATTTCTACCACTGGAACTCTATAGCAAAACCTTGATAATTGGGAGATCAGCCCTCTAGCAACTGAGATTATTTGTTATGGCTCTGAATCAGAAAGTAAAAAAGAAAATTTACCTCCATTCTAAGAAAATAGAATATGCTTGCCATTAGCAAAGCCTCAAACAACCACAGGATACTACACAGAAAAGAGGGAGAATCTTGATGGGTTGACCCTGTTCATAAGAAATTTGAAGACAAAAAGGATAGAAGCAGAGAGACATAGATACATAGGGAAAGGGGGTGGTAAGAGAATGGTAGAGTTTAGCAATGCTGGCAGCAGAAGGGAAGGTTGGGAATGGTGATAAGAACACTGAGCACCTGGTGTGGGGCTGCTTCCAAGCCTTTGCACCAAGGCAAAGTATAATTGTAGACATGTACACAATAGTGTAACGCTAAAAATATAGGGAGATATTTTAAACAAATGATGCTAAAACAACTGGATAGCATATGCAAAAAAAAAAAAAAAAAAACACCCATCTAGAGAGAGACCTCATAACTTTCACAAAAATTAATGCAAAATGGATTATGTCTAAGTGTAAAATGAAAAATTATAAAACTTCCAAAAGGTGCCATATGAGAAAAATCAAGGTGACTTTTGATTTGGTGACAACTTTTTATATACACCACCAAAAGCATGATCCATGAAAAAAATTAATATGATAGTTTATTAAAATAAAAATGTTTGATCTGTGTAAGATACTACTAAGAAAATGAAAAGGCAAGGTTCAGACAGGGAAAAAATATTTGTAAAGTATTTATCTGATAAAGGACTTGTATCCAAAATCTACAAAGAACTCTTCTCAACAATAATGAATAAAACAACAAAATTTAAAAATAGGCAAAAGATCTAAACAGACATCTTACCAGAGAAGATATATAGATGGTAAACAAGCGTATGAAAATATGCTCAACAACATTGGGATTCGCAATTAAAGTGAATTGCAAAGCAACAATCAGATGCCAATATACACTTATTAGAATGGTTAAAAGACAAAATTCTGATAACACCAAATGCTGATGAGGTTGTGGAGCAACAGGAACTCTCATTCATTGCTGGTGGTAATTCAAAATGATACAGCCACTTTAGAAGAAAGACCATTTGACACTTTCTTACAAAGCTAAACGTAGTCTTACTACATAGTCCAGCAATCATACACCTAGGTATTTACCCAAATGAGTTGAAAATTTATGTCCACACAAAAACCCACAGACACATTTTATAGCAACTTTATTCATAATTGCCAAAAATTGATAGCAACCAAGATGTCCTTCAATAGAGGAATGGATAAACACACTGTGGTATATCCAGACAATGAAATATTATTCAACATTAAAAAGAAATGAGGCTTCAAGCCATAAAAAGACATGGAGGAACCTTAATGTTTTACATTTTGCTCTGTAAAAGAAGCAAGTATGAAAAAGCTACAAGTTGTATAATTCCAACTTCTGCCTTCTTACGGTTCTGGCTGGGCCTGAAAATTAAATTGGCCTAAGACAGATCAACAGAAGAAAACCATACAAAGTTAATATAAGTTTTTTTTGGTGTGTGACACGGACACCCTCATGAGGAAATGAAGACCCAAAGACACAGTTAGATTTGAATACTTATATATTGAATTAGACAAAGAGTAGTAAATTGTAAAAATGTGACAAGGCAAAGGGGCTTGGGCTAAGGTAGTTAATGGCAGGGAGAAATGGCCAGGAAGATAAAGGTTCATCTAACAACATTTGTACACAGGACCTTCTTTCTCAACTTCTCACCCTTGATGATGAGAATGTTACTTTCCTTTTAATATAGAGAGTATCTTTCACATGAATTACATTTCCTGCTTTTAAGAAACAGAATGAAGGTCAGAGTGACCTTCTTGCATCTGTTGTTTTTCAAGTAGTTTTAACTCAAAATAGTCAATATGCCAGAGTAGCATATTGTGGAGTGGCATGTTCTGAACTCCTTCACAACTATGTGACATTCTGGAAAAGGCAAAACTAGAGACACAGTAAAAATAAAACAAAACCAGTGGCTGCCTGAGGTTCAAGAGAAGGGAATAAAGGATGAATTAGTGGAACACAGACTATTTTCAGGGGGTGAAACTATCCTGTACAGTATCATAATGATGGATACACAACTTTATATATTTCTCAAAATCCACAGAACTATGCAATACCAACAGTGAACCCCAATGTAAAATACAGATTTTAGTTAATAATAAATACATATTGGTTCAATATTAGTGTACCACAATAATGTAAGATGTTAATAATGAGGGAAATTTTATGGGGGTGGGGTGGAGAGAAGGTATCAATGAGGAAGCAAACCAAGTCAAAATACTTTAGGATCCTGGGTTAGGCACAGAGAGGGCAAATTTGTATTTATGCTCTTGAAGGTCCAAGGTATCAACTCTAAGTACCCCATGCAACCAGAGAATGTTTTTACTCAGGACAACATATTACTTCATGATAAACTTTAATTTTGCCACCATTTAAGAAATAAAGTTTTTTATTCAAATGCTTAGAGTTTAACCAAAATATAGGTGATCCTCACCTTTAAATTAATCATACTTTACTATCAATAATTACGTATCAGCACCCCTGGCCAGACTTGAGACCAACTGTAGAAGGCTAGGTCCAAAAGAAAGTTTCTTAAAATTATGATTTGAGAAATAGCTCCTAAAATGCTTTTCAGTCGTCCAAATAGGGGGAAAATTTCCTGGTTCTTGGGAGCTGTGACAGGGAGGTGAATTATAAATAGCTTTCTTATCAGGAAAGAAGGTGTATATTCAACTTTCTCTGGACACACTTTTCAATATAAGATACCTTTAAACCAACTTCACTTGTCTTGTTCAACTTGCTGAAAAATGCCCTGTTCAATCTTGTACAAAAATCAGCATCTCCATGTCCTTCTTTCTAATGGCAAAATCAATTTCTTTATTATTGTCACAGCAAAAGAAAAAAAAAATGAGGGAATGAGAATTCAAAGTAAGGAATTATTTCGACAAATAATTTTTAATTAGTTTTATTATTAACAATATTTAATATATAACCTATATTTGCTGTATAACACTAAGCTTTAATTTTCCCTCTATGAGAGCAACTTTTTTAGCCTCCACATATGAATAAGAACATTCCTGTACAGGAATGGAACACTCTTTTTTTTTTATAAAGAAGGGCCTCACTATACTTTCTGCTTATTTGAAAAGGAAAATATCAAGCATCTCATGGATCTGCCAGGTGATATAATCTAATCAGTCTTTTCTATTTCACCCACACATAAAAACCAACATCACAAATAGCTAGAAGAGCTGATTTTGAATGTTCCCAACACAAAGATATGATACATGTTTGAGGCAATGGATATGCTAATTAGCCTGATTTGGTCATTACACATTCCATACATGTATCAAAATATCACACACTATCCCCAGAAATACGTACAATTTTTATGTGTCAATCAAAAATAATTTTATTACTGAAATATCATTTTGCTAGTGATGGGGAGAGGAGAGGGGAAACCTGCTTTCTGTGTTAGAGTGAGAGAGAGATTCTTAGTATATACCCACAATATAAAATACTTAGAACGATAGGTTGTTTATAACAAGATTTTAATGTAAATGAAAGCAATAATTAGATCAAATAAGCATCTATATGCCCATGCTGATATAAATAAAAGAAATAAGTAAATAAATGAGAAGAAAATTTCTTTCTTACAGTAGAATATTAACGGATAAATGTAGAAGGAACAATGAATTAGAAGATCACAAGTTGGAAACCATCATAGTAATATCTAATGCAGGCAGGAATAATCAATGGATGCTAAAAGTAGTTGTTGAAAGTTTGATGAGGCACACAGTATTTACATAGTATCAAGTATTACTTCACAATGACTTCCTTTTTTTTTTTTTGAGACAGAGTCACTCTGTCGCCCAGGCTAGAGTGCAATGATGCGGTATCAGCTCACTGCAACCTCCGCCTCCCAGGTTCAAGCAACTCTCCTGCCTCAGCCTCCTGAGTAGCTGGGATTACAGGTGCCCTCCACCATGCCTGCCTAATTTTTGTATTTTTAGTAGACAGGGTTTTGCCATGTTGGTCAGGCTGGTCTCAAACTCCTCACCTCAGGTGGATCTGCCTGCCTTGGCCTCCCAAAGTGCTGGGATTACAGGCATGAGCTACCGCACCTGGCCCACAAATGACTTCTTAATTATGAAAGGGATTATGCGACGGTGTGATGTCGGCTTACTGCAACCTCCACTTCCCAGGTTCAGGTAATTCTCCTGCCTCAGCCTCCTGATTAGCTGGGATTACAGGCATGGGCCACAACGTCCGGCTACTTATTTTGTATTTTTAGTAGAGATGGGGTTTCACCATTTTGGCCAGGCTAGTCTCAAACTCCTTAACTCAGGTGATCCATCTGCCTCGGCCTCCCCAAGTAACCCTTTTATTCCTTATAAATTACCCAGCCTCAAAAGAATACAAACACACTACGATAGTAACTAAGTTGATCTAGTTGAGAACTAGGATTTTTGGCATGAAAGAAAGAAGATGTGGATGTAATATCTTCCATAAGGACGAGGTTAAGTAAAAACCTTATATTTCTGAATTTGAATTGGAAGTAATAGTATAAACTTATGATCTATTTCTTAGCATGTCCACTGAAAAGGCTTAGATAAAGGTTACCAATCCATTCCTAATAAGGGCCCCTAGTTCCCAAACTGTGGTCTCTAAAAGCTCTATCGCTCCAAGGAATAGCCTTGGACCTTCCTGCAGAAATGACTGGTTGCAGTTTGGGAAAGGAATAACTTCATACAAGAAAGCAAGGAGGCTGTCAAAGAGCAATTGGGTTTTACCAAAAGAATTCAGGAGCCAACTTGAATTGCCTTTTGCTGGCCAAAGATGAACAATTTAAACTTAAATAAGGATAATAACTGTATTGGAATAAAATGTATCAGATATGTTTAAATGCATAAGCTCATGATTATGCTAAATAAAATCTCATTGATCATCATTATAGGCTATTAGGAGACCAACTTATTATTTTAAAAAATGGTAAAGGTAAAGAAGAAGGCATTTATTTCATTTTTTCTTTACAAACAGTAGCTCAAGGTAACCAAATAGCCAACAAGGTGAAGTTTCCCATTATAGAAGTATTCCAGCTCATAAAATGAAAAATAAATAATAGAAGTAAAATATCATTATCTTGCTGCTACTAATGAATTCATGGAACTAGACAATGATGATCAATGATGGCTACCATTAAAAAAAAAAAAAGACACAATCAGACATTATGTGCTTTCTGGAAGAAATATACCATATCACCTTTGATATAGTCTTGCCAAAACATAAATTGGATATATTTTTCCATATCTGAAATGCCTTTCCCGTTTCTTTCTGCCAACCAAAATTTTGCTTACCTATCAATCATAACCTTCTCATGTCTCATTTCCTCTGACAAAGCTATGTGTGGGAGGTATGTCCTCTCTTAAATCTTATAGTGCTTGCAGAACTGCTGTTCAATAAAAATAAAATGTGAGCCACATATGTGTTTGAAAATTTTCTGGTAACTACATTAAAATGGTAAAGAGAAACATGTAAAGTTAATGTTATGACTATAGTTAATTTAATATATCAAAAATATTATCATTTAAACACAACATACAAATACTAACGACACATTTTCTGTTATTTTTGTTGTATGGTCTTCAATAACTGGTATGTATTCTATGTTTAACAGCACATTTCCCTTCAGACTAGTCACATTTCAAGTGCTCAATAGCCATTGGACAGCACAGACTTACAGAATCCATCACACAACTTAGCACCTGATTGTCAAGTCTGGGTAGGCAGAAGGCAGCTCCTTCATAACATCAGAGCCATAACTGGAGTAATGTTATCTCCAAACAACTCATGACACACTGATGCCCTGTTTTCAGAGTCTCTGAGAAAAATGTAGGAGGTGATTGCTACAGATTGAATGTTTGTGTTCCCACCAAAATTCACATGTTGAAACTTAATCCCCAATATGATGGATTTGAAACTAGGGCCTTTGGAAAGTAATTGGGTCACAAGAGCGTTCATGGAGGGATTGTTGCCCTTATAAGAAGAAGCATGAGGCCAGGCACAGTGGCTCATGCCTGTAATTCAAGCACTTTGGGAGGCCAAAGTGGGCAGATCACCTGAGGTCAGGAGTTCGAGACCAGCCTGGCCAACATGGAGTAACCCTGTCTCTACTAAAAATATAAAAATGAGCTGGGTGTGGTAGTGCATGCTTGTAATCCCAGCTACTCGGGAGGCTGAGGCACTAGAATCACTTGAACCTGGGAGGCAGGGATTGCAGTGAGCTGAGATCGCACCACTGCACTCTAGCCTGGGTGACAGAGTAAGATTCTGTCTCAAAAATAAATAAATAAATAAATAAATAAATAAATAAAAGGAAGAAGACACATGAAAGACTATTCTTCTCTCTTTGCTCTTTTGGCCATGTGAGGACACAGAAAGAAGGAGCTTGTCTACAAACCAGGAAGCAGTCCCTCACCAGACATGAGATTTGCCGATGGTGGTCTGTTATATCCACCTAGGTGGACTGAGACAGTCCAATCATTTAGATAATGGGCTAATGAGATGAGTCTTTCCTCCAACGAGCACTAGTGCAGTTCAGCAAAAGGACATAGGATAGCAGAGGAGGCTTCTTGGCCTCAGTACATAAAGAGTAAGCATTCCTATACGAGACAAGGAGAACTCAGGCCATCATATCAAAGTTCTAAATTCTTCCATGTAATTAGTAATGCATATAGCTAGAAGTTACCACCGGAGTGTCCATATGGACATTTCATTGTTCTTAAGGACTGGGTAGGCTTTTTGAATCTGGATCCAAGAGACTGGTTTAACTGGTTCTAGGTGTACAACTACCGGTTTATATTAATAAAGCTGAGGGTTGTTCCTTGGGCGTGGAAAAGTATATGTCATTAAAAGATAAATGCCTCAGTTAATAAATGAGACAAAAGAAATACTTCCAGGGAAATATTTCAAATTAAAAAATCGTACGGAAAAACCTCAGAGAAGACAGCCTGTTGCCCAGTGGTTAGATTTTATTTAAGGGTTTCTTATCACCATCTAGCTCAAATAGAAACATCTGATTGTTGCTGCCACCTGTCTCTACAAGGGTATTCTCATTTCCCAGTAAACCTGCATTGTGCCTTCTGTCCCAGTCAAACATATCCCTGGCAACTTTCCCAAAAGGTAGTTTCCTTCTAGCCTGGCTGAGCCCTGTGGTTATAGAACACCCTGTTTGCACAGTATAGCGCTCCTCCTCTTAAAGTGAATCTCCAGACACCTCCTTCCAGAGAAATGAAATGAATCATGATCTTGCCTAACCTGCACCTCCAATTATTATTTTCATCATTTTTGTTTAAAGCAGTCACTCCATTCTCTAAGCGATTTTTTTAAAGGCAACTTCATATTTACATTACCCTATGCCTGGAAGGCATATGAGACTTTTCCTGGTGCTGAGTTCCGCTAATTAGTATGACACAAGCTTGGCTAAATAGTTCTCTGGGACAGTTTGGTATGGGAGATGCAGTGGCTGACAGGAAAGATTAGGAGCAATGGCTCCCACAACAGCTTCCTGTCTTTAAGCCTGAACTTAGAATAGACTTTCGCCTCCAAGGCACAGGAAAAATAATGGCAAGCAACAATGGCTTGAAGAAAAAGGAAAACAAAGATTAAAGCTCAAAAACTAGACGTTTTTTTCCTAAACCAAATTCTTTGTTGCACTGAAGAGGGGAGGTGGGCAATGACCCTGTGGGGTAGAAAGACTTATCTTATCAAGACTTTGTTCAGGTCAAAGGGAAAACAGTCATGTCCAAGCTTCTAAAGAGCATAGGTCTGGGGTCATACATTGCTATTTAACAGAGCCTCTTAGTGAGTGTGGGATAAGCAATGATGGCAAAAATTGCACAACATGGGAGGGTAACAAAAATTTAGTGGGTAGAAGCCAGCATTTGAGGAGGTGTGAGGGGATGGCCAAGAAGATAGTGACAAACCAGCACCTGAAAGAGAGCGTCGCTATCTTGAAATCCCCCTGGTGGTAAATTGTCCAAACAGTATGGGCTATCTTGTGCTGTGATGTCATTTCGCTATGTTATTCCAAACCTTCAGGAAAATTCTGCTACATCCAACAGCCTTGTGTTCCTGCAAGAAGGGGCTGCTGATATCTAACACAGGACAAAAAGAACCAAGAAGAAAGCAGGAACCGAGAGTAATGGTTTGGACAGACAGATCAAGAAAATATCTTCTCTGGAGAAAGCAACAGGAATACTGGCTGGTAGGAGAGGAGGTTAATTTCCCACAGTAAGTGGCTTGAGGGCTCCACCACTGCATTTGCATATTAAAGACTGGTCCCAGAAGGCTGTAAGATTTGAGGACATCTGGCTTATATTGTGAATACTGGCACTAAAATAATTGAAATTTTTGTTATCTCCTGTTCCCATGGTTCCCAACTTTGTATTTCTCAGACTAGTAATATTTTAATAAAAATTCTAGGGACTGCTTGGGTTGTTAACCTTTTACTGTGTCATTCAAAAGTATTTTAAAAACCGTTTCATAAAATAAAGGACACGTTAACACACACAGACAAATAGGGTATAGTAGAACAATTTTTAAAACGTGTTTTTATAAAAACCAAATTTGTTTTATAAAAGAAAATTGTTTTTATGTTTTTATCTGAAATGATCTCACATTTTCCAGACTGTTAAATTGAAGACAGTATACATTTCATTTGATTTAGCCTTAGCTAATAACCCTTTATTCACTTATTTGTTCATTTTTGGAAAAAACTAAATGTTTTTTTATAAGCCTCTTTTTCCTTTCAAAAAACAAACAAACAAACCATTTTTTAAAAAACAGGGTATCACTCTGTCCCAGGCGGGAGTACAGTGGCAAGAGCTCAGCTCACTGCAGCCTCAAATTCCTGGGCTCAAGCAATCCTCCTGCCTCCACCCCCTAAGTAGCTGGGACTACAGGCTTATGTGCCATCACACCCAGCTAATTTTTAAAATTTTTTTTGTATAGAGAGGGTCTCATTATGTTGTCCAGGCTGATCTTGAACTCCTGGTCTCAAGCAGTCCTCCCACCTTGTCCTCCAGAGTGCTGGGATTACAGGTGTGAGCCATTGTGCCTGGCTTATAAACCTCTTAGGTGCCATTCACTGTGCTAGGTACTGGAGTACAGAGATGAACATGACTTTGCCCCTGCCCTCAATATCTCAAGGTTTACCAGGGAAGTCAACCAGGTGATCTCAAGTGCAAAACTCACACAATACTAAGGGGACAACGTAAAAGCAACAGTTCAAAACCAGGTGCTCTATCTCTATGCAGAACTGCAAGAAATACCAAAGCCTGATGTCAGGATTTACTTAGCACACGTAATTTGAGTTTTCTTACCAATGATTTAGGGGGAAGCTGAGACTTACTCCAGAAATCATGGAGTTTTCAGACTTTTTTCTGCTCCCAGCCAATCACAGGACTAGGAACACACCTCATGTGCAACATGTCAGCCAGTCCATGGGTACTCCCACCCCAGATAGGAAGAGGTTGGGTATGTGGGGTGTGGGAAACAAAACTGCAGCCTCTCCCTTGTCTACCATGGAATGGCTCTGCGCACAGCCACTCTGCTCACTACAGAACATATAACCTGAAGGTTACTGGAGGACAGAGCAGGGTGAGGGCTGTGCTGCCATGGTGACAGTGCCACAGGATTTGGTGCCGCACTGGAGATGGGGCACTCAGGGCACTTTCTGGCTACACACAGCTGGAAGATGTCTGGGAGCAGTGTTAGGCACATTGGACCCCCTGCTCAATACAAACCACCCTCACTTTGGGAAGTGATGAGGTTTTCTAGTTCTGATCTAGAGTGAGAATCAGAGAGGGAGGCATATCATGGTATCCCAATCATCTAGTTCTGGAATTTCCCTAGAGGGTAGGGGATGCTGGTATAGTAAGAGACACATAAACATATTTATATGGGAAGAAGCTCCAGAGGTTGGTACACTGGTACTCTCTCTCTCTCTCTCCCCCCTGCCCAGTGCTGCTCCAGAGGTACAACACTAGAGGAAAGAAATGAACTATATGCATCTCCTTACATTATATAATCAGAGTATGTATGTCAAAGGGATAGTCACTGGAACATTTTCCCCTCCTTATCTTCCCTCAACTCTTGTCAAAAATAGGTCTAGAACTTTCACACAATTATCCATCCTTATTTAAAATCAAAACGTGGATGGATCAGCCGATGGCTGCAGTTCTCACGTCTTTGCCCGGGTCATTCTGGCGTCTCTGAAGCACATACGTGTGACAATGGTACAGAAACGCAGGAAGTGACTGTTGAATGCATAGAGGTTTTGCAGCTTCCGTCCATTGTCACACAATTTCCATTTTAGATTCTGAGCAGTTCTCCCTCTCCATGAGCTATGAAATAGAAGGGTCTGGCTGAATCATCCCCTTGAAATTAGGTTTCTTCCCTGCAGAGGATTAAGAACCGAGGTGTGGTCCTTCTGCGCACTCCACACCACACCCCGCAACCCTAGAAATCAGGACTTTCCTGGAGAAAGGCCCAGCAGGGAGCCAGGACCCGCAGACGGTGCGGGGAACTGGTGCCTCTGCAAAGCCCAGAAATGCCCGTGACCAGGCCAGGGGAGGCGCGAGGCGAAGCAGAGTTGTCCCCGAGGCGTGTTGCGGCAGCTCGGGCAGGGCAGTGATTGCTTCGGAGGAGAAAGGGAACAAACGTCCCCTGGTCCCCGAGGTCTCCCAAGGTCAATTCCCAGGGGACTCCAAAGCAGCGACGGAGCTCTGAGATCTGGCAAGTTTCTAGGAGTCAAGTGAGGGGAGCGAGTGTCTTACCTGGCCGGGCTGGCTGGTGTAGTTGAAAGAGTAGATGTTCTCGGTGCTGAGATTCACCACCCCGCTGTAGACATGATCGAAATCGGCGCCCCTGGCAGGGTCGAGGGGGTCGCGGCGCGGTGCCCGGGGCTGCCTGGGGGATTTCGCCGGGTGCCCGGGCGACGCCGCCAGCAGGAGCCAGGGCAGCGCGCAGAGCAGCGCGAGCCGCGGGCAGCCGCGCATGGTGGGCACCGCGCCCAGGCTCGGAAGCAGAGCCACCCTGGGGAGGGGGCGAGCGCAGAGAGGGTCCTTCCAAATCCCGGTGCAGGGCCGGGCGTCCGCCTCAGCGCCGAGCGGGCAATGCCTGGCGAGCCCAGCCGGCCAGGGCTGGCAGCGTGCAGACGAAGGGTCGATCAAATATTGATGCTGCCTCCTGGGGTCTCCACGGGAGGTCACGGGTGAAGAGTGGGGGGACTGGAGAAGTGGAGATGAGGGGGCTGCTGATTTTCCTCCGGCTTCTAAGTTCCCCCTTTCTCATCGCCGAGAATCCCCCCACTTACCCAGCCAGAATTTAGACCGATCTCTTCTCCCTCAACCTCAATAACAGCAGTAACAAAAGGCATTGGAGTCATTAAAAAGAAATATCCGCTAGTCTCGAAAAGTCAACCTGACCCCACATCGAGGAGGAAATTCGGTCTGTTTCAAATACGCGTGCACCCTGGCTGTAGGAGAAGAAATAGAAAGCAAAAGAGCCCGTCCCCCAAGAGGGTGCGCGAGTTCGCTTTCCCAGGCTGCTACCTGCAGAGAACTCTTGCCTGTCTGAACGATAATTACTCTCTATTCTCCCCTTTCTAATAGAACGTCTCCTCAGACACCTGTTTTATTTCTTTATTACCTCCTACTCTCCAAGGAGAATCTCACGTCATCACGTTCTCTCCCTCACCATATGTGTATGTATGTAAATATGTACAGTAACAAAAAAAAAAAAAAAAAGATATGGTAAAGAGAACAATTTCCAGCACTGCCTGAAGTCTGGTCCCGGAAGTTGTCAAAAAACGACTCAGACTAACTAGATTTATGCAGAAGGCATTTCTTTCCACCCCAGCCTCTTGCCTACTTTACCACTGCAATGACTTCTTACAGATTCCAGGAGAATCCCCAGAATTGCTTTTTTAAAGGCAGAAACCACAGCCTATCATAAAAAGGAAATACTTTTCTGATAAAAATTAGGGGATACGATTTAAAGAGTTAAAGAGGCAGGTAAGGAGCAGGGTGAGAATGGGTTCATCAGAAGACCTTGCAGAACATTGAACAATCACAATTGAGGTGTGGAAGAGAACTCACTGTTTTATTTCAGCTTCATGACTTGTGTAGTAGAAAAGAATGTAATTGCGTTCAACCTGAAGGACCATTTAAAAAGAAGCCACTGAGAAACAAAAGATCTTGTTCAAAAATTTAAGACTGCAGATTAAAATCCTAGTACTTACCATCTTTAAAGAGATGGATTTTTGTTTTTACTTTGTCTAATTCCTTTAATTTCTTAAAACATCAAGAATGAATGCAATACATTTGCTGTACAGTTTTCTGTGAAATCAGAAAACAATGCTGATGGAAGATTAAGTTAGTAGACTCCTTATTAGGACAATTTTCAGTTTTAAAGTTTTAAATGTTCTTGGCAGGTGCAGTGGCTCATGCCTGTAATCCCAGCACTTTGGGAAGCTGAGGCAGGAGGCAGGCTAGCTTGAGGCCATGAGTTCATGACAAGTCTGGGCAACATGATGAAACCCCATCTCTACAAAAAATACAAAAATACCTGGGCATGATGGTGTATGCCTGTAATCCTAGCTACTTGGGAGGTTGAGCTGAGAGGATTGCTTGAGCCTTGGAGGTCAAGGCTGCAATGAGCCATGATCACCCCACTGCACCCCAGCTTGGATGACAAAGCAGGACCCTATCTCAAAAGGAAGGAAGGAAGGAAGGGAAGAGGGAAGGAAGGATGGAAGGAAGGAAAGAAAGAAATTTCTTGAAAACGTATGGGTATATGAGCAAAAATACTAATTCAAAGGAGAGTCTGGGGGTAAAACTTCAAATAGAACTCGCTGTTTTTGAGGAGCACAACAAAATAATTTCATCCATAATTTGAATGACTTTAAACTGCTGTATTCAAAATATCTACGCCTCTTTTCAAAGTTCAATGACATTTCATAAACTGGAAATCTATGAGTGTCCTGGAGGTTAGCTGGTGTGACCAGTTCCAGGAAGGAGGCTCTTGGATTATGGAGTTCTATTATGGAGTTCTTTTCAAACACTATAAGAGATGAGGAACTGGTTCTTTCACAAGGCAACACCTTCTTTTGGGGGCAAGTGTCTCATTATTAGAAAGATACTTCATATTCTTCGTTGAAATCGGCCTCTCTTCCCACTCACTTGTACTAGTTCTGCCCTCTGGAGTCATAGGAATAAACCTAATACTTCTTCCACATGGCAGACTTGTAGGTATTTGAATGGTGCTATGACCCTTCCTTCAAGATTTTATCTCAACTTTAAGCAACTAAATCAGAAGCAATTGGAACAGATCCTTCATCATAGCATGAAACACAAAATATTTATTTTAAAGCCATTTGTATGTGATTATACCTAACAATTTGAGTTATATATTACAAGTCAGTCTCTAATATTATCTAATCCTTATTCTAGCCAAAATTCGTTCAGTGACCTCAAGTAATTAACCTCTCAGGATCACAAGGTTGTTGTAAAGATAAAAGAGGGAATGATGTATTTGAAAGTGCATTAAAAAGTTGAAAGTGTTGAATGAACAAATACTGTTAGGGTGTGACTGCTAGTTCAATAGCTAAAAAATAAAATATGGTCCCATTAGGTAGGTATCTTTTTTCTTTATTTTTTAAAGGAATTTTATTTTAAATTTTTGTGGGTACATAGTAGGTGTATATATGTATGGAGTATATGAGATGTTTTGATACAGGCATGCCATGCATAATAATCACATCATGGAAAATGAGGTATCCATCCCCTCAAGCGTTTATCCGTAATGTTACAAACAATCCAGTTATACTCTTTTAGTGATTTTTAAATTTACAATTAAATTATTATTGACTATAGCCTGTTGTGCAATCAAATACTACACTTTATTCATTCCATTTTTTGGTATCCATTAACCATCCACACCTCCCTCCCCCAACTCTCCCGTTACCCTTCCCAGCTTCTGGTAACCATTCTACTCTCTTTCTCCATGAGTTCAATTGTTTCGATTTTAAAGGCAGTTTTTTTTTTTTTTTTAATATCTACGATGTTAGGATTCTACCGTGAGAGACTAAATATGCCAGTGGGCAATGGCCAGACCATAAATAGCAATACAACACTGACCCACAATTTCTGCAGCAATCAGCTGAGGAAACCAAACCACAACCTCAGCAGCAACCAGTCCAAGAAGTCAAACTACAATTACTGCAGCAAATGGCCCAAAAGAATTAGGGCTTGGTCAATGAGTCAATTCCCCAAATTTTTGCCCCTGCTTCCAACTTAGGATCAATCAGAGAAAGTCAAATATGCTTCCCAAACCACAAAATGCCCTGCTCCTACTTAGCCGGCCTCCAGCTTCCAACAGCAAGATCCAGTCAGAGCACGCCTGAAAACCTTCCCCTTTTATCACTATGAAGTTTTCTCACTCCCCTGCCTGCCTTTGAGTCTCTACCAGGCAGAAGTGATGGTGGCCAACTCCCTTGCTAGAGCAAGCTCTGAATAATTAGCCTCTGTTTGTTTTCATTTGTGTGATCTTCACTTGTTTCTGTAGTTTTCTTGAAGTTTCCACAGAGATACTGTCTGCCCTGCATGTTACCATGGATCCCAGTTCTCTGCCAGGTGCAGTACCCACCAAAGCTTCTCGTGCCTCACTGCACACAGTTTGTTGAGTCTGCATTGACACATTGGGTCAGCACTGGTTCTGAATTCTGGTCTTTGATTTTGCATTCTTTGGCTATCTAGTCTCACTTTGGTACCTAGCATTTATTACCAGTTTCTTTTTGATTGGCATCTTTGGTGGAGTCAGGCCATTCCTTTTCATCCCTGTTTCTTTCTTTTCTGCTTCTGTTTTGCATTGTGCTGTCTGAAAGTGTTGCCATAGAATAGAATACAGGCATAGGCCCTATAAAGCTTTAATTTGAGCTGGCCTCCCAGACCAATGTGGTTTTCATTTGACTGGCATTCATTTGGACAAACTTTGCTGTGGGTTGCCAATAAAACTAGGTAAGATTACCCTCTCATCTAGATTTTTGTTCTGAGAATTTGGTTTTGATCCAAAGAGAGCATTCTCTCTGGTGTTACACTTGCCTGGGGAGACCGGTTGTCAGGTGTGCATTTAGAGGCAGCTCATGATCAAGGCTGGGGGCTCAAGATGCAAAGTACACAAGCTTCACTTTCAACTGTTGCCAGCCCTTATGGGGTCATTTAAGTCAGATTTTTCCACTCCTACAGGAAAAACTCCTTTTTCTTATATGTACACTTATTACAATTCTAATTATAGTGCCCACCTCTCTAAATGGTGTAATTTCACCAAAGATGATTTGGGCCATCAGTGGCCATGCTGGGAAACACTAGACTTAAACAATTACCTGAGAAACCCCTTAGAAAAGAAAGAGAAAGTGATTTATCAGATGTAATGGATAATTTTTGAGTTGGTATGTAAAAGTCTACAAATGAAACTCAGTTCTAAAATTGCTTCACTATAAGATTCTTGGGTTAAAGCGAATGAGCAATCTGATGACTTAAACAACAACAAAGTAGAATTATTTCCTTGGTAAACCCTACTTCTTCTTGGTTTCCAGTTATCACTCTATGTTCAGTTTTCCTTCTTCTCCTTTATTTTTTTGATCTTTCTTTTTCTGCAGCTCCTTCCTTGCCTTCCTCTCATGCAGACCACCGTCTTCCCCAACAGTTCTCTTAAAACTCAACATGCCATTTGCTTCTAAGGATGCATCCCTTCCATAAGCTAGGTATGTAGGCAACTGTAGAATTTACACCTTGGACCCAAGATGAATTAAGAGCTGTCATTGAAGATCCCCCTAAATCCAAAAAGAAGAGCAAATAGTGGTAGAATAATTTGGAATTTTGGGGGGTGCCTATGACCCAGGAGTACCTGACCTGTATCAATTTGTGCATATGTTGGTTGAAACATCAGATATCAGATAGCAAAGACTGATTGAACTATGCAGGAAGAGACCTGTAGGATTTCTCTCTCTGCAATAAGCCTGAGCGTCACAAAAAAAAAAAAAAAAAAAAATCCCAAAACAAAAGACAAAAACCAGTAAAGTAGATCAAAGTTTCAAAAAAGACATATGTGAAACATTTCCAAAAAAACTTGATTGGACCTTAATTCAATCATGCGAATAAAGAAATAAACAAGATCTGTAACTAAATGAGGTAGTTGGAGTTGGGGCTAGACTGCTAGAAAATACCATGTTTTTTTTTTTTTAAGATACAGTCTTGCACACAGGCTAGAGTATAGTGGCATGATCTCGGCTCACTGCAACCTCTGCCTCCCAGGTTCAAGTGATTCTGGTGCCTCTACCTCCAGAGTAGCTGGGATTACAGGCGTTCATCACCGTGCCTGGCTAATTTTTATAGTTTTAGTAGAGACAGGGTTTCACCATGTTGGCCAGACTGGTCTCGAACTCCTGGACTCAAGTGATCCACCCGCCTCTGATATAATACGTAGATGACTGCCTACTTGTTTAGAGAAGCTGGCAAAAAAATTCCACCTACTTGCTCTCAGCTTTAGCAGAAAAGGGATATAAAGTTTTAAAATACAGAGTTTTGCCAAAACATAGCTCATTTAGGGCGGGAGAAGAACATTCTCTCCTCACAGGCTGAGTACTCTCCAGACTTATCCTAGACCCCCAGAAAACTACAGTTGAAATGATTTCTAGGTCTAATGGGATATTCTTGTTAATGGGTGCCAAATTTTCCTGAGATTGTGACACCTCTTTATGAAATGGTTAAGTCCTCAGTAAGAGTCCCTCTCTTCTGGGAGTCCAAGTATTGAAAAACCTCCTATAATCTGAAGACAGCTCTTCAATAGCCTCCTTGTGTAGGCATCCCTAACTAAAACTTTTGTCTATTTGTGCATGAGTGTTCTGGACAAACCTCAGCATTTTAATTCAACTTCATAGGAATTATTGAAAACCCATCACTTACTATAGCCTCGCCCTCAATCCAGTTGCAAATCCAAGATTGTCTTAGGACATTACTGCCACTACAAAACTGGTCAAATCTGCTAAATTAGTTCTAGGTTTCCTGCTTGACCTGATGTTTCCTCATGCAGTACAGACTTTACCACCCATTGAGGCACAATTAACTTCCTAAGAGTTCCAGCTGCACTCCCCATCTCACGTTAGTATTCACTGCTACAGCACACTGAATCCTGCCATCCTCCTGAACTTACCAAAAGAAGGGGAACCTCATGAATATCTTACATTAGTTAGAGAACTTTAAATACTTTGCTCAGATGTATTAGTAGCTCTCATTGAAAATCCTGACCTTGGCCGGGGGTGGTGGCTCACACCTGTAATTCCAGCACTTTGGGAAGCTGAGGGAGGTGGATCACCTGAGGTCAGGAGTTCAAGACCAAACTGGCCAATGTGGTGAAACTCTGTCTCTACTAAAAGTACAAAAAAAAAAAAAAAAATTAGCCAGGCGTGATGGCAGGCGCCTGTAATCCTAGCTACTCAGGAGGCTGAGGCAGAAGAATTGCTTGAACCCAGGAGGTGGAGGTTGCACTGAGCTGAGACTGGGACCTTGCACTCAAGCCTGGGCAATAAGAGTGAAAATCCATCTCAAAAAAAAAAAAAAAAATTCTGACCTCATGTTATTTGTTGATGAATCATACCTCCGATAATCCTTGGAACTCAAGATGACCATTTGGTGGCCCCAAGTGATTTCAAATGAGTATTAGCTGAATTTCTCCATGAAACTACTCATTATGGTAAAGACAAATTGATTACTATCTCAAATCAATATTGGTGAGAAAACTTTAAAAAGGCAGCTGAGATTGTTTTGGGGTCATGTGTTACTTGTGAACGTAATCCTGGAAAAATTATAAAGGTGAGGCATGGCCAACAACCAAGGCCTCAAAGACCCTTTGAACACTTTCAGATGGGACTTGTCTATTTTCAGAATGGGTTGAAAAATTTCCTTGCTGAAAATCTCCAGTCCTTTCAGTCTCTAAAAAGCTGCTTGATTTTGTTTCCAACTGGGGTATACAAACTTTTATGTCAACTGACTGAGGCATACAATTTGTAGGAACCATTATAAAAGAACATAATAAGGTGTTACCCCTTCTCAAAAACTATACTGCCTTTACCACCCACAAACTTCTGTAAAGGTTGAAAGAACCAATGGCATCCTTAAATTCAAATTAACAAAACTTTCATAAATCCTTGCACTTCCCTGCTAAAGGTAGTCACCCGAGCTCTTCCAGCCATATAATCCACTATCTTGGGGTCATATTGATTATGAACTGCTACCAGGAAAACCCATGCGTTTAGAAATTTCATCCTGATACTAGATTCTTCCATGCTGCATCCAGATATGGGAAAATATTGCAAGGGACTCATGTACTATACCCAGTCCTATCACCAACAAATTTAGGCCACCTTGCTACATCTTCTTACATTGGCTCTTCAGGAGCATCCATCAGGAAATTTCATCTGTTGAAATAGACATGGGATAAAAAACTGCTCTTGAACCTCAATGGAAGGAACCTTATCAGGTACCGTTAACAACAAATACAGCAGTGAAACTCCAGCAGGCCAATCCTCAACTTTATGTTTCACCACTAAAGAAACAAGCCAGAATTCCACACTTCTGGAAGACTAGTCCATAGGGCACCTCATGCTGAGAATTCTCAGAGATCTTTAAAAGCAGCCTATCTTTGGAAATAGACATTTGATCCAAGGCCTTTCAAACAAGCAGATGTCCTCTTAATGGACAGTTTCTACCTAACACATTGGACCAAGACCCCTGTCTAATTCCTCTTTTGTTTTTGACCTGCTTATTAATAATCATTCTTCTCGTTAACTGTAGACCACTGGCCATTTTCTACCATAACGGTCCCTTTTTTCTTTTGGTATCCTCTTTGTTGTCAGATCAGAACATACTTATTCTAACACAATTCTCAGATTATCTGAAACAGTAGCCACTGCCATCAATCTTACTGACTGTTGGATATGTCATCTATCATTGGACCCCCAAGATAAAAACGTGTGGGTGATTCCAGTCTCATCAAATGAGACCACAGGGACTTATAGCCAATGGCAGTTTCACTTGCACCTACTGCAAAAGTTAACCTGTGACCTTGCTAGTTTCTTTTCTCCCAGAAAAATAATGAAGTATTAAAATCTGTTTGTCAGATCCCAGGTAATTCTAAATTTGAATTCAACAACTTTGAAGGTTGATGAGCCAAATACCTGTCACCTGAAAAAGACCAATATATATCCAAATATGTAACCCAGCAAATGTAAGGCCTTGGGTCTGACTTCATGTCATGAACATCTTTTTTTTGCATTTCCATGTGTCTTTAAGGCTATTACTTCCTTTGCAGCCAGGACACATGGTCCTCTTTACCTCAGACTAACACTTCATGCTCTTTAATAATAGTATTCCAAGACTTGTCTGTATACAGATACTCTAATTCTATAAACCACCTAGGATGAAAATTTTGACTCAGATGCGAACTCCAAAAGGAGGCCACCTTGATTATTCAAGTACTCTAACTGAAGGAATTACTGACTCATTTTTTAAAGGAACAATCAGAGCTGTTTTCTCAATGTTGCAAATCATACAAATAGAAAGAGACTGTGAGAAACTTATCATTAACTCTGGCCGAAGTTATTAGTAACACCACCTCAGCCCTGGAGGAAATACAGACCAATGTCAATTCATTGGCATGAGCAGTGATGGACAATTTCATTGTTCTTGATTACTTGTTTGCTAGTCATGGTGGTGTCTGTGCCATTGTTATATATACTTCTTGCTATGTGAAACAGACAAGGCAAGACAGGCTAAACAACATCTGAACAAAGCTAATTGGCCCTCTAAGATTGATCTTCATGGCCTTCAGGACTTACTCTCTTGGCCTGGGTTAGGCAACTGGGGTTCCTGTTTCTGAAGCGTCTTGTTATTTATGTCAATAGTCATTATGATGTATGTTCTTTGCATTCTATCTGGAGTTCTGTATGTTTCTGTGCAGCTGCTCTTTCATCAGGTGGTCATGATGATGACACAACGAAAAGGTCAAGAAGATCTTGCAATATGGTTGACTATAGAGATAACTGGAGAATCCCCAAGTGGTAAAGATGTGGATGGATATTTAGCCTTCTCTGAATTGGTCAAGCTCTTGGAAGTGAGAGAATGACCAAAAGAAAGGGCTGAGGCTGGGTGCGGTGGCTCATGCCTGTAATTCCAGCACTTTGGGAGGCCAAGGCAGGCGGATCACCTGAGGTCAGTCATTTAAGACCAGCCTGACCAAGATGGTAAAACCCTGTCTCTACTAAAAATACAAAAATTAGACTGGCATAGTGGTGCATGCCTGTAGTCCCAGCTCCTTGGGAGGCAGAAGAAATGCTTGAACCCAGGAGGCAGAGGTTGCAGTGAGCAGAGATCATGCCATTGCACTCCAGCCTTGGCAACAGAGTGAAACTCCATCAAAAAAAAAAAAAAAAAGAGAGAGAGAGAAAGGGCTGAGAGACTGAACATTCAAAGGACAATCAAAGGACAGTTGGACAAACCTCTGCAACAGTTAGCCTAGAATGGTCAGGACTTGGTCATGACTGCCAGCTTTCCTATTTTTTTCCCCCCAGAATCGACCAGAGATTCATGACTGATATCCCAGTTTAGGCATCTTACCTTATAGTGGTACTCAAGATGGATTTTCCCAATATTAAAGAAAACCCAACAATATAGTAAAACTACACATACACACACACACACACACACAGTGAAAATAAATGAAGATCACTCAAATGAGAATAAACGAAGGCCATTTATTCAGAGCTTGATATACATAGTAAGGGATTTAGCATTTGGTAGAGACTCAAAGACAGGCAAGGGAGTGGGAAAGGTTTATAGTGAAATAAAGGGCAACTTTCAGGAATGCTCTGATTAAGGGTGTGGGGAATCCGGATGTGGATTACCTAGTAGCAGGACATCTTATTGTTTCAGGAGCATATTTGGATCATATTTGGAGCAACAAGAAAAAGTCAAATAAATAGCTTTCTAGAGCTATAACTGATATCCAACTTTATATACTTAAAGCATACCAATTAATAAGTTTTGACACACACACACCCCCACAAAGTCACACGCAAGTCACCTATGTTATATACACACAGACAGCTGTGGAACCATCATCACCGTCAACAAAATAAATATCCTTCACCCTCCAAAGTTTTCTCACTCTTTTTTTTTTTTTTTTTTTTTG